>NW_027116476.1:599187-602076 GCF_000696795.3 Halyomorpha halys | reverse complement strand
AAAAAAAAAAAAAAAAAAAATCTACAGTATATACTAAACTATTAGTATGGAATAATTCAATGCATCAATTTCAATAAGAGATTAAGATTATTAATGTTTACCAAGTTTAAGAGCTCTTAACTTAAAATAACTTTAATTAAATTCCAAAAGCATTTACTAGTTAGATAAACTTAGTTTTGGCTTAGCTAAAAACGCTTTTATGTCCTCAACTTTGTATCAAAACAATATGGAAATATGGCCCATTATATCGAATTTTCGCTAAGTGTATTCTTGAGTTATTGCCGAAAATAGTGGTGGAAGTCCTTATAAACCACTTCTTTCGGGTCGTTTCACTTTTGCCACACCTGGCTTCCTCCATTAGACCCTAAGAAGAAGATCTTTGGGTTCTTTGAACTTAATTTTAACCGAATATATAGCTCAACACGTGTAATTCTTAGGTCAACGCTACTTGGGAAATTATAGTATCTAGCCAGAAAAAGCTATTTTGGAAATGTAAAATTATGTTAAGCATTATGATTTCAAATTAAATTTATTGTTTTGTTTTTTATTTTACTGAAGTACTCCCTTATCCTATACTATGTATGGGTGTTATTTTTGTGTTATCTCTAGTTTTTCCCTACCGTTTGTTCGCAATTTATTATTATTTAAAAAAAAAAGATTAAGGCGCAGAAATCCAAACTCAAGGAATCGGAATGGAGTCCGGCTGTGGGAGGTAAATCATTATTTTTTGTATCTACTCTGGACAGACTGAAACAGAGGCCTCAGAGTAACAGTTAGTTTGTTGCGCATCTCTATATAGTCGATAGCACTGCCAACTATCAAGTAAATCTCACAGTATGACAGCAAACGTTAGGTTAAACGATTATAGATTTTTTGCTTCCTTTCACTGTCGCTATCACCGGTTTAGAGGGGACGCACGGAAGATTTTTGGGAGATTTTTGAGGACGCACCTAGCGACTATGGTGAGCACCAAGGGGAGAACGGTTTTTATTTTAAAGGAATAATTTAAATATAAGCAATTAATTTTAAATACTCAAATTCATTTTTTTCTTTCATAAATTGTGGTTATTGATTTTACTAATAAAAAAAATTCTTTTTTTTTTATATCGAGATGTATAATACAAAAAAATATTACATAAATAACATTATATGATTATGAATACACGTTACTTTTTGCAGATAAAAATATTTCCATGGTTTAGAAGACTTTCCTCTTTGCGACATATATGAAATAGACGAAAACGATTTCTCGACTTATGGCTTTAGCAACATGCAAGATTAAAATTAATTAAAAAAAAAACTTGACTCTGTGAGAGAAAATAATATGAATAAGATAAAGAAATAAAGAAAAATAAGATAAAATATAAGAAATATAAAATACGAGAGACTTATTTAATGTGACGCAGGAAAAAAAGTCGATATAAGCGTATTAATTATTTGTAGTTTTGATTTTTTACGTCACATATTCAGTTATGTAATTTTTTTTTTTTTAGAGAAGGACAGAATAACTCGTTAAAATAAAATTACACCCAAGATAGCCTCATCTTTAGATAGAGAACATTGATTTTGCTCTATCGATATGGTATATTGCATCCTATATTTAACTTTTTTTCAGTAATTCAAACTTATATATCTTAGTTTTTAAGAATACGAATAATGTCTCCACTGATTCATAACAAAGTGCATCGTGGCTAAACCACCTTGATTCCAATATTTGTTTTTTTTTATTTAATTTACAATCGTATCTCAAATAATTGTTTACTAAACAATGACTTTATTATTTAAATATATTGGAGTTATTCCAAAAAAGAAATGTGTTACTATGTCCAGGCACTATTCCCGTTATTGCTGTAGCGTGCACAGAGTAGGGCACCAAGAGGCCGAAATGAAGTGACAGGAAAAAATATCGTTATCCAGTAACGACGCCCCACGGGACAGGCCGTTGTACCCCTGATTGCTAGGCTCCTCATTGGTCTACCCCATCCCTTCCTACATCTCCTCACTCACTACCATTCCAATGGTACTCATACATTTACATAGTCTTCTTTCACTGAATATTGATTTGTCACGGAAGACAATGTGCATTTAGTTCTGTAAAAGTTTCTTTCTGTATTGGACAAGATGATGTGAGGAGGAGGGTATCAATTAAATTCCCTGTTTACGATGGTCATCTTAGCATACTCTTACTATTCTATATCGGTTAAAGTGCTGCAAGTCAAAAATGCTGAAATAGTTTAAACAAAAGGTGTTTTATAAACTTTAAAAAAAATTTAATTTTTTTGGATTCAAAATTATTGAATTAAGTTATTGATTTATTAAAAATAATAATATCTTTTATATAATTGTCAAGATAAAATATCTCTACTAGTAAAAAAATATAAAGTAATTGAAAGTATCTTAATTCAATAAAAACGTGTAAAGATAATCAACTTATTTTGGTCATTAAGATTCTTATGGAATGATGTATTTTACTCATAAACTTCCTTTTATTTTGTAATAATTCATTCTGTCTCAATTTAGAGATGATAGTATGGGAGAGCACAGATATATAAGTTAAATGATAACAAAATAAGAAATGGTAAATATATTAAACCGAAAGTAAAATAATGTCTTAAACACAGATCTCCAATATAATTGTATACCAGATGTCTCTGGATCACTGCCGTTTCAACCACTAGGGAGGGTGGTTTTAATATTTATTTATTGCTATTTACAACTGTACATTATAATACATTTATAATTATGAGAGATTGTTGACCGTGGATGATGAATGAGGAGAAGATGGTTGGGGTGCGGTCAATGAAAAACACAAATAAGTTCGATTAACTTATTTTAATGTGCCAACGTTTCGGATAGAGTTTCTAGCCTTCTTCAGGGCTAAAAATAGAA
>NW_027116476.1:595441-597751 GCF_000696795.3 Halyomorpha halys | reverse complement strand
CCCCCCCACGGTTTCCCCTGCAGCATCTATTTGGGTATCCTCATCGGGCAGTCTCTCTACATGTCCTATATCTATCTTATTCGAACTCACTAATGTCACGATGTTGGTTTCCCCAGTTCCATCAGCTCCTCATTCCTTCTTCTGTAAATCCTGTTCTCTGAGACTCCTCCCCATATCATTCTCAATACCTTCTCTCCTAGGAGTTGAGTATCCGTTCCATTTTTCTTGTCAAGGGTCATGTTTTAAGCCCATACATAACCACTGGCCTGACGATGGTTTTGTAGATGACCACTTTTATTCTTTTAGAGAGAACTCTAAGTTTCAGTACTCTTTGCAGTTAGAATTAACATCTATTTCGTGATGTTATCCTTGCTTCTATTTTATGTTCTCTACTTTTTTGTCATGTTTCACATGTACTTAAACTGGTTTACAGAACTGGGACTGTCATCTCTAAAGGTTACTTTACTCTTGTCCTATTCATGTATGTAGTCTTATTTTCATTATATTTAAGGCCTAGTTTAGATGTTTCTTGCATTCTAATATTTTGGGTGTTATGATCTCCTCTTGTGAGATTGTGACATGTCGTACACCGACCAATATTTTCATTATAAGTGTGTTTGAAAGGTTTTTACTAATAAAGAACATTTTCAAAACTCAGCGTACTGTGTACTACTCGACTTTGGATGATTTACAGAAGTTATAATATATGGAATTTCCATGACTTGAAGACGTAGACACCATGATTAACATATACTGATCTTAATAGAGGAGACATATACAATGTCATGAAGATAGCTTGGGTTTATAGGTTAGTTTTGTGGGAGACCAATTGATGGCCCGATTTTTTCGGATCTATCAAGGGATTGAAGAGATAGAAGACACAACAACCGATAGTTGTAGTTTACTAAATTTATTTTTTAACAGATTATTTTTTTTATTTTGTGATTTATTTTAAATGTTTACTTGCTAAAAGACAGAAGTTGCATATGAAGGGTGCGGAAAAAATGTTGTCGAACCAACTTTGTAATTGTAATTAATTAAAGAAAGATTATTATTTTATATTTTATAGGGTTATTAATTTTAAAAAAATAATTACTATCTGTATTTTCATAGCTAAATTAGCCATTAAATATAACATATTGGTAGATTTCAGTAGTCACTGTTAATAACAATTATAATTCGTATCCTGGAAACATTCAGTTTTAAGAAAGGGCCATTACATATAAAAAGCTCATAATTCTTCCTCCTTGTTGGACCTTGTATATTGAATCATTTATACAGCCCAGTTTCCATGATGAGCATTAAATTCCAAAAAAATATACTTTTATTCGATTCTGGAGATTATTGTGTTTGCCGGGAAGAAAAGTAAACGTGGGTTCGTGATAATAATGCCATTTCAGCTAGGTCAAGCACTTTCCCTATATTGGCCAAGTGCCGATCGGAAAAGTAATTGCTCTTAAGTAAACTCGTTGGAAAAACACGACCTTCAGTCGGAATAGGTCGCTCCTTCGGAAGATATTATTTGCAGAGACGGAAGATAAACTGATATAAAATGTTAGCGGAACAAGCATTATAAGAATTTTCCTCCCTTATAGAGGACTGATATTTTCATTTTCCTTTTTTCGCCAGGCGATGGTTGGTCGTGGAAGGAGGGGAAATTCTTGGGTAATAAATATTAGGGCGCGACTAGACCCGGAGCACTGTTTCCGACATTCCTGTCTAATCAAACCGCACCACTGTGTCCAGGTAATTTTAATTTAATTTAATATGGAACACTACAATGGTGGATTTATATCTTTACAATTACAATTTATATAATGTATTTTTTTTTTATATTCCTTTCTCAAATACAATTACGAGTATAAAATAAAAAAGGTTTTTCACTAAAAGGGCGGAGTCCATGAATAAATGACCATCCTTAAAACAAATTCTAATGTGTAATATATTAAATTTTTGAAATTTAAATCTGAAAAAATATTAAATTTTGGAAGATTATTAATTTACCACATGAATATTAGAAGATAGTCCAGGTGGCGGTCAAGAGAGTTAAATAAATATCAAAAAACTATTTATTAGAACCGACGTTTCGTCCCACTTTAAAAGGTATCACAAGGGCTAAAGAGTAGTGTGTGAATTTGACTCTACTTTCCAAACTCAGCCTTATGAGTCAAAGTTACACTCTACTTTTAGAATTTAGCCTTATGAAGTTATAATCCGCTCCTACCTCACTGATAGAACCTTTAAAGTAAATCATAACCTAGCCTACTCATCTCTCTTTTCTCAGTCCGCCGGTGTTCCTCAAGGTAGTAT
>NW_027116476.1:570111-594746 GCF_000696795.3 Halyomorpha halys | reverse complement strand
GGACCTTCTAGTTTAAATTAATGTTTGAAGTACCACCAATGGGTGGTTCCTTCCCAAGATTTTCAAGTGTATATGAAACATACTGCATATTTACCTATTGTATTATTTTGTACAGTTGTAAATTACAATAAATAAATAAATAAAAAAGAAAAAAAAAGCCTTATGAAGGACTACGAAATTGGGAGAAACTTCGGTTACTAATAAATATTTCTGTAGCTTTCTTGAACACCAACTGGACCATCTTCCTATAATTTACGATTGATTCTTCGTATTGTGACTGTCTGAAATCTCGAGTTTGTGTTCTTTTTTCTCTCATATCGTTATTCACCAACATTCACAGATAAATTTAGTTCGGAAAAATAAGCTCATTTTCCATTTTTAATTTTTTGTATATTTTCAAATCTCTTACTTTGAATCACGAACTCTCCCAGTTGATTTGTAAACCCTTTTTGTGCAATAAAAAAATATTTCTCAAAAATTAACAATCTTTTTTAATCAGAAAAAAAGTTACTCTTTTAAGATGAGTTTTTCATTTTTAATTTCACTTATCAATGTATGAAATTTATACAGAGAGAGGGAGATTGCTATCCTGTGAAATGTTATTGGAGTTCTATCAATGGGTAGATTCTCCACATGTCTGTACCATGTCACTATCTCACCTACAGCAAATTTACTTGTTGTATATATGTTATACAGTTGTAAATAAAAAAAAATAAATGTTTAAAAAAAGAAAAAAAGGTTTTCAACAAATATACACGAATTATGAGTTCATATAACCAAATGAAGGTCTGAAAATCGTGAGGGTGTGTTTTTGTATCTGTATGGCAAGATCGTTGAGTATAGATTTATCAGGATGTATGGTGATCTTTTTCTCACACTGAGGACTCTATATTTCATTTTATTTTTAATATTTCTTCATAGAGTGATAGCAATTACTCGAACGCTAAGTTACTATCAAAATTGATTTTCTGAACTAATTTGGGATTCTGATCTAAGACCTGGGAAACTCACCCTGTCTACGACGTTCTCACACTATTTTTATAATTTACTCCATATTTTTTGTATGGCCGGCTTTACTTGATTTTAAAGTCCTACCATACTTTACAATGTCCGCATGTTGTTTATTTAGTCCTGATGAATACTTGGGTGGGTCTATCGTGTTGGTGTCTAATATTTTTTTTTCAGTACTCTTTTGTTGGTCCCCACCCGAACCATCCTCCTTCTGCAATTTTTCCAGTTTACTATCATGCTCGGCTTTAATATCTTTCGGGAACACTTAGCCTTTCATAAACTATGCAAGAGCGAGATGCCTATGGAGCTGTAATATTTTAGGGAAATTTATCAGCAGAGTGGGACATTAGATGGCCATCTGGGTCCTAAGAAGCAGGTGGGCTGTAAAAGGGACGACGGATCTGTCCTTGTCAGGACCCTGCACTAGAAATGAATAATCTGTACGGGAGGGGGAGGGGATAGGGGGGGCTAGGTTTGACAAATGGTTTGGACCCCTCCCCCCACCTGGGCTTAGCAATTATTAAAAAGGCAATTATAAATCTGACCGATTCTTTAGTGCGTTTAATATCAGGACCCTGATGATGGAAACGCTATAATTCATTTAATCATTTAGGTCCTTATACGCTAAGCTCCGACCCTCAACGTTTTCTTTTTTTACTTTTGGAAGTGATTTTTATCCCTTTTAAATTGGGACCCCAAAAGAGCCTCTA
This sequence comes from Halyomorpha halys, assembly GCF_000696795.3. NCBI lineage: Eukaryota > Metazoa > Arthropoda > Insecta > Hemiptera > Pentatomidae > Halyomorpha > Halyomorpha halys. Next base: position 593,025 of record NW_027116476.1, on the reverse strand, counting down.
TAGTAGGGTGCATATTAAATACATGAGGCGCTCTTGGTAATTGCCTTCAAAAGCGATTTGTGTGAGTTGATTAGAGAGTACCCTTGCCTACAGTAACGATTTCAGATTCCCAAACGATACTGTAAAGTTAATTCAGAACTCGATTTTCGAACCGAACGGATCACTTTGTCGATGTTTTCTCTGTAAAACGTCAAATTCTTCGTTATTCCTATTAAGTAATTTGGCAAAAAAATAAAGAATTAATACAAGCCTGATGAATTCCACAAACCTCGTAAAATAATTTCCTATGATATTTGGTTGAGCGTTAGTATTACAATTAAAGGCATTAGTAGATGAAGGTGCAATGCTGAAACATAAATCTTATAAAACACAATAAAATGTATATTTATTCTAATTTAAAATAAAAAAATTAATTTTTATCTTCTGATTACTAAAACCGTTTAATGTACAGAAAAATTAAACGTGATGCTATGTAGAATGTAGAAAGAATTATTTAAAATATTCTTGAAAGTAAGAATCACTGTTTTTGTTTTACGCCATAAACAATTCTTAATCTATTTGCCAATTTGGTTTTTATTGTTCCATGTGAAATAAGTTCGACCTCTTTTGGTTGTGCTACAATTTATATTGTGCTTCCAATCAAGATAATCTCAAGCACTCTGAAATACAATTTCTAGAAAATACGAAAAAAAGAAATACGAGTATATACTGTGTTTATAATTTCTAAAACCTCTGATGCAGATGTATTACAGTTTCACATCTCCTCCGACCTTAAAGTGCGAAATCTCCAGAGCTTTTACGTATCTAGACTTTTTCCATTTAGTTCAGGATATTATATATATATATATATATATATAGGTCTATTATGGTTGAAAACTTGGAATGTATCTATTTTCCGTATTGAACAGTTTCTTATACAATAAAAATGTTTTGTAGAATAGATTCCCTAATAAATAGCAGTTAATATACTACTATGGTTTGACGCTAGAAATCGATTTTCTGCTATCACCAACCTTGGAACTTTCATCAAGAAAGTCTTTAGGCACATTTTTTAACATACGAATAAAATAAGTGGAATTTAGCCATTTTTTCGGGTTTGAACATAACAAAAAAAGAAAGAAAAAAAATGATGAAAAATCTTATGGTATTATTAAAAAAAAGGAGGTGACAAGATTGTACCATCGAAAAACTCATTAAAGAGGAGTGGGGAAGATTGGTGCTAAATTATTCCAGGAACTGAAGACATAACATGGTTAGCCACCCCTCTCCTAATTTAATATATTTTCCATATCTTACCAATTATCCTCCTTGAATTTTTAACACCATTAATTCGCAGGAGATCTTGGTTGTTGACGGAACGGTTTGAATTGATTATGCGAACCAATTAAGAGCTCTTGGTGGAGGAGATTGCGGCGAGAGTGGATGGCAATTCTGCCACTTTGCCAGGCAATACAGCCTGTCATTATTTTTCTGCCTAATTATGTTTAAAATATATTTTATTTATGAGACTGGAGAATTCCAATTACCGCCATGATCCCGTTTCTCTATCTTTATAATGTAATATTAAGTAAATTATGCTACAACAATAAATTTATAAATTTTAAGAGGTTGTTTGAATGCACTAATTTCAGTATCAGTGCTATTTTAAAAAGTATTCTCTTTTATATAAACCGTTTGAAGAGAAAGATTTATAATTTATGATAATTAGAAGATAGTTCATCGTTGATGATATATATGAGGAGAAGATGGTTGGGGGTGTGGTCAGAATATAACACAAATAAGTTGACATAACTTATTTAATAATGTCAACGTTTCTGCCAGAATTTCTAGCCTTCATCAGTGCTAAGTACAAAGAACAAGATATGAATACAAAAATAAAATATAAACAGAATGATCTGAAGTAAATAATTGTACTGAATGAAATTAATAAAAATAAAGTAATGAAAGAAGTGAAAAATAAAATGTATATATAGGTCCTTGAATAAGCAAGTAAAAATACCATAGTTAAGTTAGACAGAAGAAGGTGTTCACTTGGATGTCAATTATCTTCTTTTGATATTTTTATAATTAATGATATCATGCTATTGGGGTCTTAGCCCAGATAGACCCCAAGGAACGGAGTTGGAACTCCGTAAAAAAAATCATAAGGTACGAGTCCGTAAACAATTCATTTGTGATCTCATGAGTTCATATAACCAAACTTTTCTGTGTTATAATGTGTGTGAATGAGAACATTCTAGCTCAAAACGAAATGTTTTTGCTAAACCGAGATTATATATTTAGCGATGACATGTGTCTAAGATGTTGAAGCAACTTGTTTATTAAAATTTACAAAATAAAAAGCGGCTCTAACGTTTTTGATCTTAGAATATCAATGTAAAATTTAATGGTCTTTAATGGATCTATTAGCAAGATGGTATTGTCTTTGAAATAGCTTAACATGGTTTAGATGAAAAGTTTTCTAAATAGTTTCCCCTAAAGCTTTAATTTTTCATGTTTCAAATAATTAACTAACCTTCTTACATCACATTTTTCAGAAATAAAAACTACAAAACTGTATAAATATTGTATGATTAACTTAAAGAGATAATAGGAAAACTATTTTTTTTTTCTAGGTAGAAAACTGATTTCCAGAAATATGAGTAGTAAAATAGATGAATTATATAGTTTGAAAGCCAAAGGTTTTAGAATAAAATAATATATAACACATAAAAACAAAAGCTAGATAAATAACGTTTCGCTAGTATGTTAAATCTTTCCACTCAACGTTAAAAACAAAGTCTTGTGCAGTGCGCGTATCCATTTTCCACTTCTCTCGGGGGCTGTGAGTTCAAATATTAATCCCCACTCGTTATAGAACAAATAGTCCTACATTATTCACTGTAGCGATAGTTTTTCTAACTAATTTTCCAAATGAGTCTTTTAGTTGATTAACTCATTAAAATCATTCATAGCATTTTAAATATTGGCTTTAGAACAATTTACCATTGAATTAATGGTTAAGAGCAGCATGTAAATTTTAGTAAGAAGCTATGTCTGTGGTATGCTTTTGTGCAAGTAAAAGGTTAAAATTTCGCAACGAGAAATATCATTTGTTAGTATTTTTTCTGAAACTGTTGAAATCTAAGTAGTCAGATGAATTAAATGCGTCAACTGAATTTGACAATCTGTACAAGAAAGTATTGCTACAGTTATAATATTGAAATATCTGTTCTAAAACGAACTAGGATTAATTTCAACTGTAAGTAGGGGAATAAGAAAAAGTTTTGTGGTCCTGGCACCACATTAAATATGTTTTTGCTCCAGTAAAAATTGCTTTTGGTCCTTCCTATGGTGATGAGGAGAATCAGAACAGGCTAAGTAGCCATCTTGATGGGAATCCCCCCTTGGATACAGGCAGCACTGGCTTGGGGCTATGAAGGGCCACTAATGCTCCCTGGAACACCTCAGCGGCCCATTCCCCCCTTTATTGTCTATTTAGCAGGCTACTCTGCCTCCTCTGGGCTGATGAATTATTTAGAGGGTGTAAGCATTGATGGTGTTCGCACGGGGGAGCAGGAGGTGTTACACCGAGCGAGGCCTCTTGTCAAAAGGACTCTCTGATTAATACCTTTTATCTCAATGTTTATTCGGTAATTTGGTGCAATAATGATACATGAAGGCATTAAAAGCATAGTACACTAGTCCTAATTTAAAAATATTATATGGACTTTAATGTTAAGATTTCTAGTTACTTAGCTACTTCTTTTTATCTGAGACGATTGTCTAAATTTTTCGCCTTCTTATCATGTGCCCTTAAGATTATTTGAATTAGATAGATATTGAGTGATATTGCCTAAGTGATAAAATTATGTATTACCCAAAGCAATGTTGGGGCCAGGGACTTTTCGTGAATGAAAATACAAATCTCTTCCTTAGAGTAAAAAATTAATCGCTGGTTCGAGTATAAAATATAGGGAGAACCTGAAATAAAAACCCTAACAAAAACAATGCAGAGAGAAAAATTAAATAATAAAGAAAATTTACTTTCTAATGATTTATAATAATAATTTATTTATTGCGGTTTACAACTGTATTTACATAAAAATACATCTAGTAAATTTGATGTAAGATCAAAATGGAATGATACAGGCATGTAGAGAAACTACTCTTTGGTACCACTCTAATGACGTTTTTTTTGTACCAGAGGTCTCGAGGCCATTTTCTTTTCAGTTGGCTCGGAGGATTGTCAGGAATTGAAGAAGAAACAAGGTTAGAACCTAGAGGGTTTTGATGGTTAGGATGTTTATAATGGAAATATTGATATCTGGTTCTGATTAGATCGGTCATTAAGGTCTTTATGGATCATTTTATTTGTGGCAAAGTAGGGAGCATTGAGGATCTTATGAAGGATTATGAATTATAATCCAGATGATTTAAATTTAATTTTCGTATATAAACAAATAAAATAAAAATAATCCATACAGTCTTAGTATATATATATAGAACATTTAAAGGATGTTATCCTTAATTAGAAAAATTAAATAATAAATAAAGAAAAAAGTACTTAAAAGATAACCCTATCCTAGTTTATAATTTTATAAAATAGAAATAAAGAAGAACCAAACTAAATAAATTGTTAATTTGCAAAATTAACAAAATGAAATTGACTTGACTGATGTTAAGATATTTATTTAAATTGATTAATATTCATAAAAATAAATTCAGAACCTCCTAATCTTAAATAACAGAAATCACCCACAGTTGATAGGTTAATGGTTTGTGAAGGTTCCGTTCGTAGATGTTACCTCGATGCATCAATATTTTGCTTTCTTATCAATATGCGCATATCAAAATAATACAGCAGTACTGTTCTTCATAGACAACAGCTGACATTAACAAGCTAGCAGAGGACCGGTGAGTTGTTGAGTTGTTCTCTGTGTGGTTGGCGAAAGGACCAGAAAGCAGCACGGGCTCGATTCAGAAAAAACTCATATGTCAGCGTTCGAGGTATTCTTTTTAACTACTGTACTATTAACTACTTCAATTTTGACCGGCACTCTCGACATCATTATATAGATTAATTGCCAATTAAAGCCACACTAACTTATATGTGCCTAAAAAAAAAACTTGGTTTTCTTATATATGTTACTAAATCCTCAACTAACTATATATACTCTATTACTACTTAAGATCAATAAATACCTATCTTGTGGAAGTTTTGATAAAAAAAAAAACTTTTGCATTAATAATATTTATTGAAGATAAATAAAAGGTGTTTCTACTGTTAATTTGCATTATTTTTCAATAAGCCTAAGGTGTGCCAAAATATTTGGGCTCGATTAAAGTTGAGCAAATTTAGATACAAGCTGGTGAGTTTAAAATTTAGGATGGATACTTTTGGTTTCATAAAAGCCACTGTTAATTATATACCTGCAGAAAAAATAGTTTCAATATTTAGCTTGTAATCTTTAATTATAGAAGATAGATTTTCTGACAGTTCGAATAAGATTTTCAATGAAGGGGAAAACAATTTTTTTTTTTTTGGAAACGATTCAATGTTACATAGTTGAAATTTGTTACCATCGCCATAAAAAACAGTAATACAATATTTTAAGAACTTTACAGGCCCTAATCTGACTCTATTAAAGTAATCCGGGCAAAAATAATTGTTAAGTAGAAATGCAATGAATTTACTGTTGATTTATATTCCTAAGCAATACCATGGTTTTTATTTTATGAGATAAGAATCGAGAAAACTGTATGTTTTTAAAATTTTATTTCCTTGGAAAAATCGTAATTATCTTCCTAAGAGACATCATGAACAAAATGTTTTAATTTTGATGATATAATTTTTTTCTATCTAGCCGTTAAAACAAATTGTACAAGAGCTGTATAAAAGCTAAGAAGATTTTGTATAAGCATTATTAAAAATATATTGTAGTGATTAATGTTGTCATGATACAATCCTAAAACTGTTGAAAAAAAAATATTTTAAGACATTGGTTTGGAGATTTATTTGTTTTAATTCTTTATATGTTGTTCTATATAAGATGAGGATATATTTGAATAAAAGGAATTTTGACTAGACATTTTACTGTTTAGACCACAACTTAAATTTTTGAATAAGAAATAAAATCTGTTTTTCATTTCCAATACTGCTAACGTTCTTATCTAAATGTCGAGCATGAGGAAAATTGGGGATTGCTTTAACAGAGTAAGTTGATTCTAAAGTGGAAAGAAAGTTCGAATCTTCTCAGGTTTGTTAAAGTGAAATGGAATAAACGTATTTCCATACGAGATATTCTGAATACGATTGAACCTCGCTGAGAGGGGTTAGTCTTGGTATGAGCTGATTTTAAATTGAAATGTAAGACATTTAGTTTTATTTGATCGGGTATAGGTAAGATAAGAACGTGATCTGAAGCTGGGAAGCATAAACGTTGCCCGCGTCAGAGGCAGTTTTACAGTCAAAGGATCTAGTTTTTATGGAGCACAGTGGAATGAGGTTGTAAAGGAAGTTACATTTCTGAAAGTAAAAGGTAACGAGAAAAGTTAGAAGTTTCTATCTATAGGAATTCAATATGGTAATCATTTGATAATCACGAAGTAGATAGGGAACAAGATTTTTAGTCTCGATCGTCCAATATTTTGATAATCTCTCACCATCAAAATGCAAATTTTAGGACGGAATTATGATGCGGGACTGATACTGGGAAATAATAAATGTTTTCTGTCATATAAACTTGTGAAATCCATTATTTTGTTAGAATATAAAGTGAAAGAGCTCAGGCTCAAGATGACCAAATACAGTAAAAAAAATGCATTAAATAAAAAAAAAATACTATAATCCGTGGAGCGCCAGGGATGCATTACTCTGTAAGGAAGTAATGTTACTAGACCTACACTCTACCGCTAAATTTTTCAATGGTACCCACTTTATGAGTTGAAAGGCTCTCGAACCCACTGGATAGACTCACGGCTAAAGTAACAAATGTATTTGTATGTATATTATTAAATATATATATATATATATATATATATTATCGAAATTGTTCGATACATCTACAAAAATATTTTTATGATGCAGTATTTTTAATCTTTTAATGAAGGAAGCAATAGGTTATGGCTAGCGAAATATCGATATTTGATTCGATATTAACCATATTTCAGAATATCGGTAGTTTTCCTATTGAAAATTTAAGTACACAGATTTTTTAAGTTCGTTTATTTTCAAATTTATTTTATAAATTAGTTATTAACGTTATCATATCTTTGCCTTGAATCAGAAATTAGAAACGAAAATTATCTATTAATGATAGAACATCTCTAATTCCAATATTTCTATAATACCGAAATATATATGTATATATGTATATATATTCATATTTCTGCATTTTAATCAAATTCAAATTTTAATACCAATCGCCATATATCGTCGAAACTATCTAATGAAAACAGCAATGATTTGATAAATCGATATTTTTCAACATCCCTAATCTATAGTACAGCTTCAAAACTTTAATGCTAATGATAAGTCTTAATGCAATCTTCCCATCTACGTCTAGATCTACCTCAGGTAAGCTCTACCAAGCTCATTGCCTTAGTGCTCCTTTTCTTTAATTTGATTGGATTAGTCCAGAAAAAAAAGTAATTCAACAAACAATATAAATAGTTTTCATCTGGTGACTTTCAGTCTTCTTATTTGTGTATTTTTCAACAGAGATTTAAACTTTGTTTATTTTTTATGAAATAACGTTTAAAAATAAAAGAAAAAGTATAGTTAAATAAATTACTATGCCATTACTGCCAACGATAATTGTTCTGATAGTTAACCTGATTCTTGGCAAGCCCTAACGGAACTGGCCAACTGTTGATTGTTATTGCCAGCTCTTGTTCCTTCTGGCTGCAACAGTACAACAGCAGGGGTGCCTAGAAGAGGGCAAATATCCCAAGTAGCAGGTTCAAAATTTTTAAGGGGAAAATTGTTGGGTGTTTATGAGTTTTTGTGGAGGCTATATTTTTGTGGAGTTTCGATTACGGAGGCATTTCAATCCAGAGAAACAAATAAAACAACTAACGCATCTGTTCTTGATAATCAAAGAGCAACACGTATTTATTCATTTTTCATTGTATGAGTGAAAAAGGTAATTTTTTTATGAATAGGCGACATGAGCCATCGCCCTTGTATTCCTTCAGATCGTCACTCTTTATTATCAGTGATAAATTTTATTTATTAGTTTAATCGTTACTTCTGACGCAATGTTTCTCTAGATACTTTACAATGAGTATTTAACAACTTTTTTTTTTTCCAAGTCTCCTTCTGCCCTAATTCCAACAATATGTATCATTTGGAGGCGATGGGTTTGAAGGTTCCTTTCAGAATTTAAAATAATTGCATTATACCCAAGGTCCAAAACTCTGATTTGAGATAACGGTTTGTTGGATGGCCTGGTCAGATAATTTAGAAGTAAAATTGATTACCTTACAAATTAACAATCGCTACAATGAAGGGAAGCTACATGCCCGGCGTCAGTCACTATATATTATTAGTCTAATATATAAAGTCTAACTAGAGTTCAGGGATTTCTACCTAGAGTTCAGGGATTTCTACAATTAAAGTCTCTAAAATATCTGTTATCAACTCATCAATCATCGTTTCACTAACTTAGGCTGAAAATACAAGATGACGCAGACAAAATGCAGCACATATCACATCAACAATCAAAAAAAGATACATCAACTAGAGTTGTATTGTAGAGTATGTACAGATGTTGAAACATAGTGAAGAGGCAGTTGTAACCGAGTATTTTAAGGTGTCAACGCAAATAAATCATTTTCATACCTGTAGCAGTGCCGGTTCGAATCCAGTCTGGACGAGTAACCTGTTACTTCGTGGTGGGCCCTCGGAATAAATTTCGAACTTTCCACTCTATTTCTGGCTAGAATAGGTTAGTGTAGGTTCCTGTCCTTAGTTAGAGAACTTTAGTATGTTGAACTAAATAAAAAAAAAGTCTAATAGATGTAAACATATTACCAGCTCCCGTTGCTTGTACATATATTTTGTATTCAGAATACATTAGCATGGATGGTTTTCTTATTTGGGCTTTCCTGCTGAAAAAAAAAAATACAAACCTTTGCCGTTTAGTCATTCGATTAATTTTTGGCCCGGAATGACTTAAGTAGGACGGAACTTTGCCGGATAGTGTAAATCTTTTTTATCCAAGAAGAAGGCGCCCCAAATTACAAACGGAAGCCAAGAAAGTGTTATAACTCGCTAGTTATCTCATATTCGGTAATTTAAAGTTGCGAGGCTATCTGTAGACTGGGCCTCCTTCGTTCTGGGCCCGGGCCAAATAGGATCCTTATCTCCACTTCCCTGCCTCGTCCTCTTCGCTAATAATACATTGTATGCATAATCTCTCGCTGGGGATGTGCCTCCCCACTCTATCTCCTCCCGCTCTAAGTTAGCTGTCGTTTGTATTAGCTTATCTGATGTAACGAGGCAATTTTATAAGTGTCTCTATAAAGGTATGCTAATGATAGGGGCATAACAATTTGTTAAAATTAAATTGAAAATGTCTTTATCTTATCTTATTTTACTTAAATCTAACATCCGCTTAGGCACGTAGCAATTTTCATTTCTTTAATTTCCTTTTTGCGTAAAAATATTACTTACTGAATTAAAAATTTGAAATTAATCTATTATTTTTTTAATTGTATAAGCTATAGATTATGTAATGATAAACGCTATTTATACAAGAATATTGGGAAAGATCGATTCTTGCGTAAGCGAAATAGTGAAAGAGGCATCGAAGAAAGTATTCAGAGGGGATGTGGAGTTTTAATGAACGGGGGGTGCTCTTGGGGACGATCCATGAAATCCCGTTTAAGTTTGACAGGGTGAGGTCACCTAGGTATGTTAAAGAACAACGGTATCCTCAGAAACTCCCAAAGTATATTCGGGATGAGATAGAGAACCTTAAAAAGCAAAGGTAATCATGGATGGTTCGTCGCTCTATAATAGTCCGTTGTGGTTGGTAAAAAAGAAGAGAGCACCAGGGAAGGAAAAGGAAAAATGCAGGGTAGTTATGGTTATACCCGATCCTTAGATTTGAGGACATCCTGGATAGATTAGGTGTAGCAGTAATGCTTAGCACGTTAGACCTCAAGCCTTATCACCAGATTAGAATGCACCCAGATGGCCAATAGAAAACAGCATTCACTTTCGAAGGCAAGTATGAGCTCACAAGAATGCCGTTTAGTAAATAAATAAATATATTGGAGCAATCCAGGACACGCTGTAATAAGTATTTATAAAATATTAAACAAAACAAAAGACCAACGAGTTAACTGTTTCTCATAACCTACTGAAGAATGCAGGATGTACGACTCAAAAATAAAATAAAATTTGGATCACTATCATCCCAAACAACAACCAGTGTTTAATATTAAAGCAAATTTTTTTAAGCCAAAAGGTTTTTGCAGTGCGATATATAGAATGTCGCTATATATGTAAGCGCTTATCTCTTGTTTACATGTTCGACATTGGCTTGCAGTCAGTTCCAGGAGCCTTAAAAAACTTAATAACAAGAATATGTGTACTGTGCTCTATTTAGAATTCTCTTTTTGGAGGGACTCTATGGCAGTGGCTTTGTTTGATACTAAAACAAGTGCTAAAACTCTTTCCAGATTTAAAAGAAAGAATCTTGCTCATTATCTTCGTCTTCATCTTCTTCACCTATCCTGCAGTTCTCATGCTTGTAGTTTATCTATTTCACTCGTCACCTGAAATGGACTACAGTGGTAATCGAGAAAAAACGCAATAGCAAGGAATCCTCAGCAGACTTGGAAGTTCTGAAATCTCACGATATTTAAAAATTAGATGTATGCTTTCAGCTTTACAATTAAAATATGTTTTAAAAATAATTATCAGTGTCATTTCGCTTTATTTTTCTTCTTCTGGGAGGGAAAGAAGGATCAAAATTTGTAACGTGGATACTGTTAGGATAAACATTGTACTTTTCAGCTGATTCTTCTAGATTTAAAGAAACTAGTATTGTTTGGATATGTTGAACCTACAACTAAGGCAAACATTGTTATAACAGATACAGCTATTGGGATACAAAGGGCAGTGGTACAGAAAGGCCAGGGTCGTGTTTACCGAGGGTCAGCTGTATATCAAGATGGCAGATAAGGGCGATGGGGGGAGGAGAGGAGGTATCCTCTACGAGTAGGGCATTCCCAGTCCGGACAGTCCTTGCTACGTGCCGCCTATACAGGCCCAGGCCTTCTCTCCTACATCATCTATTCTAGAGGCTATAGCAGCTCTCTGGAAATTCACTTTGGTTTTCTGGGCAGATTATTATTGTTAGCTACTTACGTTGTATTTATACGGCTCTAATCATGGTAAAAAATATATAATTCGGTTAAGGACTATATTTTTTAGTTAGTAATAAGTACCATTTGTTAAGAACACCAAGAACTCTTGAAGTATATACTGTTAACAATAATTTACAGAAAATATCTTTGACTTTTTAATATATATTAACTTTTGTAATTGTCAAATGTTTTAATGTGCCAATTTATGGACTACTTGTAGTGTTGTATATGTATCTATGTATTGTTTAAATAAAATAATTTGTATCCAAGTTAAGTCTCACACATTCAATGTTTCGGCCTTTCTGGCCATACTTAAGTACTACTATCTATTAAATGACTTATTCTATTATACATTCATTTTTAACAAACAATATTATTACAAATAAATTAACATACCTTAAATATAAATTTACTCTTCTCATACAATAATTAAAAACTTATACTAGGCTATTCTGCCCAAGTAAAAAAAAAAAAAATTAATTACACAGTGAATTTTAAAACAGACAAAAGAAATTTGAACCAACAGTATGCGGAATTTTTAAGCAAAATTAATTCATAAATTATTATTACTATTAGCGTGACAGACCATGGAGGCCCAAGGCCTCGCCCGATGTACTTAGGAAATACATCGCGTGTTTCATGATGTGGTTTTCATAGGATGGGTTCGTCAATCCCACGCCTATTTTTGTGAGTGCCACCCATTGGCTAACGGGCCTCACAAATGCCCAGTGGCAGGCTGTGAGTGAGTATTGTATAATTATATGCTTAAAAAAATCCCGGATAGGGCCGGGGACTCGAACTTGCAGACCCAATTATTGGCAGTTTTATTTTAATTCATGAATAATGTGGTTAAATTTTATGGTATTAATTACGATTAATTTTTATAAGAATTTCGATAATAGAAAAATATTAATTTAGACCAATATACTGCTTTTAATAAAATTATTATTTTCCTGACCTGATTGTAAGGAAGGTTAAGAAAGGAATTGTGTATAAAAGTAGTAACTTAATCTATAATTAAAATATTAAAAATTTAATAGAAAATTGACGAAATAGGTAATTAAAAATAAGATGAGGCAAGCTTATTAATAAAGTAATATGATATATTAATAAATTATTATGATATATTAGTATTGTTTTATTTTTCATAGTTTAAATTGACTAAATTTATTGACCAGGGCAAAATAGCCGGTAGAACGGTTTTAATTATTGGATATAAGGTGTAAATTTATTATTTAAGGTATGATAAGTTATAAATAAAAACGCATTGTTAATTGGATATAATGGATTTATAATAAAAGCTGTTATTTAATAGATTGTCCTTGTGGTTGTCCGGGTTGGTCTAAACGGTTGAAGAGGGAACACAGATATTTGATATTACAACTTTGAAGTAAAGTCTGTTAGTAACAGTAGTGCCTCGACAGCAACATTTATTTAATTATGTTCTTACAAGAACTTAATTTACTAGTTAAAAATACAAAATCTAACCCACATTAAATATTCTATTTTACTAATTTGTTTATAAATAATAATTTTATTTTAGATAGTAATTATATAGTAACTATTTAACCAGAAAACAGTAATTCCTTGAGGAGAGAGATTTTCACATAACATTATTTTTTTTACAATAATGGATTACAATATATAGAGGTATAGCTCAGCTTATTCTTTCAAAGACCTTAACCTAATTAATATGTACTTAAGGGTTATTAAGAAAAAAAACTTTACCCAAAAGTGGAAAATATAGTAGAGAACTAATAGAAAAAAATCGCGAATAATTGTCAGAGTTATTTAGCATTATTATTGAATTTAAAAAAATTCTTAAACAACTTTTTTAGTTATTAAAAATTTTAATTCCAAAAAAAAATATCAATTTTCTTCTTTTCTGTGGAGAATCTGAGCATTCGTGGTTGTTCTAAAGATTTATTTGGAGTCTGTATATAAGTATTCATTCATGTAAAGTCATCATTACTTCACTTTAGTAAATTGGGAAAGTACCTTACTATGTACTCGTATTGTTTATTTGAATATTTATTTTGTCTTACTTTCATTTGTTTTTTAGCTTGTTTTTATTTCTTTATTCTATCTTTCTTTTTTTCATTTAAAAATTTGTAATATGTATGTAAATATTAATTGTTACTTGCTAAATCTCTAATCCATTTTTTTAATTTTATTAGGAATTAGTTTTCTTATATGATATGATAGATGGTTATATTTTATTGGCTTTCTCATTAAATTTTTATTTTTTTATTAATTTAAATTTAATTTAAACATTAAATTCTTTAATAGTTATTTAAAAGTTGCAACTAATTTCCTTTTTTTTGTTTATTGGTATTGTATTATTTATTTTTCTGTTTATTATTTTTATATTTCACAATTTTATTGTTTTATTTTATTTTAACCTTTGTATTTTACTCTAAGGCCAAAAACCTTTTTGATGCATGTAGTATATGTAATTCTAAATAGAAAATACAGAAACAGCGAATAACTTCTTTTAACTATCGTTCAAATCATATATATCACTACTACCCCCAGCTTTGACACGTAAAGGCTTAGAAGACGTATTACATCCTTAATTGGGTAACTTAGATGCGAGTGTTTTTCTAATGAGAAACTAATTTAACTTAGACTTGACTTGGAGTGGCATCTTGTGGTGTGTTTGAAGTTAATCATCTGCGTCACCCGCCTTAGGTTACCAAAAGCCTAATATACGTACAACAGAGTGGTTGCGGTTGTTAATTTATTATTACATAATTGTAAATATAAAATTTATCATTGAAATAAATAAATCGTGTTATCAATAAGTATATAGTAAGAAAATTAAAGAAAGCTCGAAAATCTTATCACGAAATGTTTCAAAACATTGATGAAAAAATTAAGAAACAGGAATTGGAGGGGAAAGTTTTTAAATGTTATTTTATTGATTATTTAAAAAGTAATTTGATTGCAACTAATGTGTTCTTTAAATTGTTTTGGATTGGCGATAATTCAGTTTTCTTTTAGGTTGAAGGATATAAATGTACTATGTTTTAAAAAAGACTCTTATGCAAAGTGTAAGGATATGAATTACTCTCAGATTTTATTTGAGAGAATCATAACTACTGTTTAAAATTTAAAAAAAAATTATTAACATTTTCAGAAAACAAGCGAAAAAATTCTGAAAAACCGAACTAAAACTTAATTAAATTGAATTTTTTATTTAGATTAGTACAATAATTTTTATCGAGTAATCATTTTAAATAAAAAATATTCAATAGCAATTATCCCTTAATTTTATATTAAAAAGAGTAATAAACACACTAAAGAACTTTCAAAGATGGGGTAAGATATAAATAACTATTCTCGATGTTCTATGGTTTTTATGACGATAATTAGTTTTTAATTTCATTTATGTATATATGAAATTAATTATTACTCAATGTATATTGGTAAATGAAAGTTGTGTAATACACGCATCAGACCACATTTTTAATCAAAATCCCGATTTTTTTTCATTTATTATGTAATGCCATAAAATATAATTATAGGACATATATAATAGAACTCTATTATATCGGGAATAAAAGAGTTTTTGTTAGTCATTATTAATTTATAGAGATTCAAAATTTAGTGGGGCGAACATAACCCACAGGAGTATGAAGAAGGAGTTGCATCCATCCATCACTCCCCCGTCCCTACATTAAACATTTCCTTCTTCATACACCATTTCATCCTTGTTAAAAGCTTTTTAGCTCTATTTTTTTCCAGGTATATTATTTCTTTATACACAGGTTTTTTTTTTCCTTTCCCATCTCCGTGTTGTAATCTACTTTATGACTCTAATATAACCTTCCATTCTCTGGATTTAATTATAAAGCAACTCATTAGGAAGATAAAGCATTAAATTTAAGGTTGTGTAGAGAATAATAAACTTAATGAACTACTTCATAAGGTTTTATCTAAATAGCCACTTACTTTTTCAACTACCTAAATACCATAGTAATGGCCTTTTTTTTTCTCAGACATATCATTTAGATTCATTCACAATTTCCCTCGAGTACAAATATTTAATGTTTTTCTGTCTTTGTCCCCGATTTTCAAACAGTTCTTTTCAGCCATCGGAAACTCAATTGTATATAGAATCGTGAAAAATGAAATCGCTTCAAAAAAATTTTTTTTACGCTGCTGCAGTAAAGGTAGGTGCCTAATTAAAGCAAAATTAATTTTATAATTACTAATGTAATAATTAAAAATATCAAGCACATATTTGTTTTTTATAAGCGGATAGTAAATACATCAGTTGTACATTCTCCCACCAGTAAGCACTTGAGATTTTAAATATGAAAAATTAGAAACTGTTTATTGTTGAAGAATTAATATGAGGAAACTATGGTCCGGAGTGTTGTCTGTGAAGTAATGAACACAATGATTATTTCATTTTATGAATGCCGACGTTTCGGTCTGTCCCTCAGGACATCATCAGAGATAAAAGGAAACCATAAAAGATAACATCCATAATAGAATAAAAACTGCTTAGCTAAAACTAAGAGGTTCCGTAGTATTATTATAAGAAGAAGGCGTTTAGTATTTTAGTTTTTCGAATTTTTACAAGAAGATAACAAACATTAGAAATAGTATTTAATGAAAATAACTGTGAAATTTTCAATTTTCACAAGATCAGGATTTAAGTTTTAATTTATTTTAAAGTTTTTTTAAAATAATTATTTACTTGAAAATTACCAATTCTCAATCCAATCGGCAGAAAGACAGTTTATTTTTTTTTCTTCCCCATAATTTTTATTATGTTATAGCAGCGGACGACTTATTCGACTTTTTTTTTTTTTAAATCAGTTTATCCTTTCTTCCGCAAAACAATTTTAATATAAAAGAAGTATTGGAAATTTAAAGATATTATGTTGGTATACAATGCTATATATTATTATTATTCAAAAAAGGTATTGATCAAAAATTCATTCACTATATGGATATAATTATATTTCTAAAAGCATACTTTTGAAATTCATTAATTTGTATAATTTATCATTTTCATATACTTACGTTCGTTCATTGAGCGCATAAAATAGAAGCTGCTTACCTAAAAAAAAAAATACATTTCTGTATTATAAATAAATATTGGTATAAATATATAATAATAAATAACAATGAAATAAATAAAAGCAACGGTAATATCAGTATAATATTAGATTCAATATTGATACTGTTGTTAAAAAATATTTTTATGTCATCAGCTTTATCCAACAAATATTTTGAAGGATTTGTGTGCCAGCATGTCTTGTCCTGGCTCTCAGCTCAACCTAAAACTTTCTTTTACGAGGGCATCATGAACCTTGTACAACCATGGACCAAGTGCGTTGAAAAGCAAGGGGACTATGTCGAAAAATTATTTACTGGTAAGTTTCCTATTTTATTACAATATAATTATAAAATAATTGACATACCCTCGTACATAGCAGTAATAAATTAATAATACCAGTTGCTAAATAATTACTCTGAATGTATGTTTTTTCGATGTACATATATATATTTTTTCTTTTTTATCGATACATACTGATTTATTTTACCTCATGAAAGAAAAATAATTGTTGTTGATTTATCTCTTTTGATACATCACACCGTAATGAAGCTTTGGAAACAACTTATTCGATTAACGGTAACAATTTTTCTGATTAGGACACGTGCACTCAAAAAAGGTAAAATTCTCTTTGAAATGTGTCCTTCCATTAATTACTGGAATCAGCTAAATATATTGCCGCTTATTGCTAGCCTTTGATCATAAACATTCAAAGGGTTTTTACTCGTTTGCTTTGTCCATTGATGGTTTTCTTTTCTATTTTTTTCCAAAAAGATTTACTGTTGATTCGGTGTAATTATTTTGTAAAAAATTGTTTATGCCGTTGGTAATCAATTAGTGGTCAGTTCTCACTGACCTATTTGTAACTCTATAGTTTATTTACAATGTTTTATACACTACATTATTATTGTTCACCAACAAAAGGTTGGGAGTAATAAAAACAAACATAAATTAGAATATATAGTTGTACTTAGTGGAAGAATATATTAACTCATTCTTCAATAGCATATTTACAGTTAATTCTCTTACTCAACAACAGATAATCCTTTTCAATTCATAAACACATTGCTTCAACTAATAATCTCTAGTAAATCATAAGATCATATTTATGGACTAAACATAAATAATCAAACCACTGAACGAATATAAAAAAAATAGCAGAAATTCTTGAATTATTTTTCAAAATGAACATTGCAACCACAAATAGGAAATTAAACTTCTGTATCTCTCCCAACCCTTTAGTGCATTTCACAACCTCTGCTGTGCCACACTAAGGAACAAAAAACGTTTTAACGTTAGTGAAGCAATTTTATACCCTAAAAGATTAAAATAACACACTTTAACGATACTTCATGAAGTGGAAAACAGAACAGCTCTTAATGAACATTTTCTAGTCTTCAAATTATCATTTTATGTTATTAATGACATGGAAGTGCTTTGTGACATTATACTAAATATTAATATTATCTCATAAAAGTCATGAAAGTTATTATATTTCTCCCTGACGCAGTGGGCGGGTGACGTTCCCCGCAGGGCAAACACAAAAGGTCCATATCTCTTCTATTTTTGACCCGCCTCCGCAGGGTTCTAAATTTCTCAAAAAATTAACTCATAAATAACTTTTACAGATATAAAAGATAATCGGGGTTTAACCTTTTGACTTTTTAAAATTATTTATGAAGGTTTTTCCTTTGACCTCAGTTCTCATTAATTGGATCGTTTGAAATATTTATTTTACATTATTACCGTTAATATGTCATAAAATAAGACCAAATAACTATCATTTCAAAATTTTTGTACTAATCATTAGTCTTTTTTTATTAATTACTATTGTTTTAGTTTAATATAAGGCTTGTTCCAAAACGATTAAAAACTTTTCATCAAACGTTATGCAAGGTGCTGGGGATTTAATATTATGTATTTGTCTACTGTTTATTATTGTTAATAATGAGAATGTTTAATTTTTATTTAATAAACAAAATTAAATGTACTTTAGAGGGACATTTTTTTAAAAATTCGTTATTTAAGACCTTTCAGACTATTTAAATGAGGATATGACCTAGCTGATGTTAAGGAATATTTAATTTTTTTATTTATTAAATGTAATTTACAACTGTACAAAATAATACAATAGGTAAATATGTTGTACGTTTCATATACACTTGAAAATCTTGGGAAGGAACCACCCATTGGTGGTACTTCAAACATTAATTTAAATTAGAAGGTCCCGTGGCCATAATTTGATGGTTTGGTGGAGCCCCAGAGCTCAATTCTATATGTCCAAATTGGTCTGATTATCGTAGTCTATACTAATTTTTTGTAGTGAATGGGAAGTTTAGAGCGTTTGTCAAGTAAGTGTTGTAGCAATCGGAAACTACGACCAGTTTCTTGTCGTTTCAGTCTTGTGTGTGGATTCCAAGTAAGTCTCTTATTAAGATGGAGTCCTAAGTATCGAATCTGTTCAACAGGCGTTAGTGGAGTATTTAGAAAGGATACTGTACGACAGGAGGGTAGAGGTTTACGACAGAAAGTAAAGGTAATCTGGTGGGATTTGTCAGGATTTATTTTGATTCTCCAGTTTTTACACCATTCTTCAATAGATGTTATGTGTGCCTGTAGTGTTTGTGATTAGTTGGGTCGTTGTTTACAGAAAGTATACATGTGTCATCAGCGTATGTTGTTAGGACTGTGTTAGGGTTGGTTGGGATGTCAGCTGTATAAACCGTATAAAGAATGAGACCAAAGATACCAACTTGAGGAACACCGGCGGACTGAGAAGAGAGAGATGAGTAGGCTAGGTTATGATTTACTTTAAAGGTTCTATCAGTGAGGTAGGAGCGGATTATAAGGAAATATGTTGGAGGTAGGAATTGACGAAGTTTATAGAGCAGACCTGGATGCCAGACTCGATCAAAGGAATATTTAATTTAAAATTTACTTGACGACTTTTAATTAAAATCGTTAGAGTCGTAAATACATTTTTTAAAAATGTAATGAATCAATTCTTCGCATTTCTCGAAGGTGATTTAATGATTTTATTTAAAGTTACTATCATATCCTTGATTAGTTTCTTTGGACGCAGGTTACTTGAAAACATATATTTCCGTCGAGAAGTAGAATTCGAATATATGCACGATCATAATACTTTTCCTTACTACCTATATATTCCATTTATAGGTAAGTAAAAGTAAAAAAAAAGTTAATATAACGAGTATGCAAAAATTGTTACAATCTTACTGGTTGTGGTTAGTAAAATTTTGACTATTTATTAAGTGAAAGTTATGACAATAACAATAGATTTTCAATTTGGAAGATGAACTGGAGGATAGAAAAGACATATTTTGTTGTTGAAACTCTGTGTGAAATGTTTGAATATCTTGGTTTCTTTAAAGGTGTATTGAATGATTTCTTGAATTGTGTATCTCATTTGCTTTCTTGAAATGTGTATTGAAGATCTTACTTGCTTTCTGTTTGGTGGTAGTGTGACTTTACCCACTCATAATGAAATTCTTTTAATCCACTCCTGAGCTTCGGTATTTTGTCGTCCTTCTTTCTCAACTGTGTTCACTTGGGTTCTAGTTAAATTGATTCTGGTTAGCAGGCTTACTCATAGATAGCGGTAGTTTTTAAATAATTATTATTAAATTATATTTTGAATTTGAGTTTATTCCCCAATCCACACAAATACCAATGCTCAAATATCACACAAATACCATAGACTACCAATGCTCATGCATTGCGTGTTGACATTGTGTGTCACCTTGTGTTTTCAGAGATACATACCATATTATCTAACTGATGTTCATTATGATAATATCCCGAATTACAGTTTTTTAATTATTATTATTTTATTGGTGACATACAGGTCTAAGTCCTCGCACTATGTATTAGGAAATACATCGAGAGTAGTGTGGGTTCTTCACTCCCACGCCTATTTTTTTGTGAGTGCCACCCATTGGCTAACGGACGAATCAAATGCCCTTGGGGAGATTGTGAGTGAGTTTTGCATTAGTTTGTGCTTAGAAGTCCGGATTGGACCGGGATTCGATCTGACAACCTTTGGGTTAGTAGTTGGCGCGTTGCCACGTTGCTAGAGCTGCCCCGGTCCATTTTTTTAAACAGTGTTTTTTAATACTGTTATTATATCTAGGTAGGATGGTAAAAATAGTAAACAGGCTGTAGAATATTTTGAAATCGATCTTGTTGTTGGTTTTTGTTATGGGTTTAGAGCATCTAACACAATATTCATCAACGCCCATGTTTTGTATTGTATTTTCCTAGATATTTGAATTTATCCCTTAAATTTTCATATTTTTTAATTTTTGGATTAGTCTCCAACTTATTTTTAATATTCTGAACTTGCTATATTTAGGGTTTAAATTATGTTTATTAAATTATTTTTTCTGTAAAAAAATTGATACCCATTTTTTTTCTCGTCAACATTCAGGGCTGGTTCCACTTCTAATTTACTTAATCCCGTTGTGTAGAAAGGGCATTTTTGGAAGATGTGGCTGATTGTAGGAGTAGTACTATTACAATATTGAGACTTTGGCAGTAGCTGCTTGTTAGTCAAATATGAATGAGTCCGATTTGTATGTCTTAATATTGTTATTGCGACCTCCTCCCCGCAATCGTTATGTTTTAGTGGTTCATGGTTTAGTTGTTTTTTTTTTTCATAGTCTTTTTTTCTTTGACGACCTTTCAATTCAAATGGCTTGCCAACTAGATAATATTTCACTTTTCAATAGAAGAGTCACTTCTTGTTTGTTGTTCTTGGTTGTTTGGCTGCAAAGTTTGCTAGACCATTTCCAGCGATCTTTACATAGCCTGGCGACCTTTACATATAAATGCTAACAGATCTTCTCAGGTTTTCTAATATCTTGATATAAGTGCAAATTTCATAATAATTAGATTTTTCGAAAGCTATCTGATTCTTTCTCATTTTTTGTAGTTTTGAAAAGAACTCTTGTGCTTATAAATTGATTTAGGAAAACAAAACCGGTATTTCCAAATGTTAAATTAATCTGTTTCACCATTTAACCTTCATTATTTTACAAACAACTTTATCTTTCTATCTTGTCTCAATTCAAAAATTAAACCACAATAGTTCTTAATTCATATATTTTTATCTTAAACTATATTTCGGGAAAACTGCGTTTCCCTCTTTAGAATCTATAATTTATTATGCATATTTTTTTAAAGATTTTTACTATTGTATAAAATAAGTTAATTTAATTGAGAATAGCCATAAAAATAAATAAGTTATTTAATAAAATTTTGTTTACTATCTTAATCTGCCCCAGAATTATTGGGTGAGTAAAAAAATCTTTAATTATTTTACTACTACAATGCAGTTTAGTGAATGATTTGATTTATAAAAGGATCGATGTTAAATGTGAGGCTTTGAGGGAGAAGGGGGGTGTTCAATTAATTATAAATAATCATATCTAAATAAAGTCTTTGATGTGACTTTATTAGAATTGTTATATATTTTAAAACTTGTTATATATTTAAAATTTGTTATTTGTCCGATAATATTATGGCAGATTATGAGAATAGAAAATAGAAGCTTATTTAAAAAAAAAATTAATTAAAGATGCTGAAGAGAGCGGCAGATTTCCAAAACATTCAAGATAAAAATAAATGAATTAAACACTATTGTGTTTTAATTTTATTTATAATGCATGATTAATGAATTATAATAATTTTCATTCCACTAGGTCTGCTATGAACCGTTTAATATAAGAGTTGCTAATACTGTAAGATACATAAGTTAGCCGTGGTAGGAGGATTATCGACTGTTCCGCCAGCTGTCCATTGAACCTCCGACAAGACGTTTCCCTGATAGCTTTATTAATCTTTTACAGGTTTTATCGCCTAACTCGGCCAATCGCCGCCCAACTCACCCCCTAACTCTAGACCTCTATGTCTCAATAAATTCACCCTTGCCTTAGCTTCCCGAGATTTTCCATCGCGGCAAGTTCATATTTTTCGCCGACATGACCCGGAGCAACGTAAAACTTCTGACAAGTTATTCTAACTTATTTCGACTTCTCGATTCGCTGGAACTTCTGAAGCCAACTTCCGCGTATGCCGTAGTCATACTTATTTTTCTCGTGTCTTTCATCAATTGCGGCATTAAAATGATGATGAATTTATTTGGTTAAATTTACTCACCTCACAGTTTTGTTCTGTTATTTTTTTTTTTTTTATATTTTTGTTTTAATGGTATTTGACATTCATATATCTGAGCACTAATTGTACCGAACCTTTTTTTTTTTTTTTTTTCATAGAAACATCAAGACTATTTGTAATAATTCGTTTGAAGTACTGCTTTCAGTATTTCATAATTTTCAATTGTTATTTTGATTTTTTTCTTAGTCTTTTTGATTGATATTCAAAAATGTTTAACATTAAGTGTATTCACACACTGAACTTTAAATTGAATACTTAATATCCTTACATTAAAACAATAATTAATT
>NW_027116476.1:546355-570061 GCF_000696795.3 Halyomorpha halys | reverse complement strand
TATATATATATAATGACAGTTACAGTCAAACAGATCGATGGACACTGAACCAACCTTATTCCTTGATTTCTAAAACATAAAATGTGATTGTTTTTAGATCCTGAGGTTATAAATGACGAAAAAGCAATAAATTATTGTTTCAGTTCCTGCATGTAGTGTTTTTTTTTCCTTGGCATTTGGTAGGGGACAATTGAAATTCAACCTTCCTTGTTTTTTTCTCTTCTATTCTTGTATACTTTTAAGATTAAGGGAAAACGTATTGGTTAGTAGAAATAAGTGGATATGGATTATTGCTTAAAAAAATAAAAATAATATTTTTATTTAAAACATATACATGACAGTACGCTCACTCCAAATCCTATGATCCAAGTCTCTATGGAATATAAAAGTTCCGGAATAGCAGACAACTATCCACTTTTCTCATTGTCAGTTTTATATTTTAAATATGTATTAATGATGAATGGATAGTATAATTTTTTTAAAAGTCAACGCACATAGCAACTATCTTTTTCCTTTACCGCGTAAATTATTTTGTATTTTTAGTCCTGAAGATCCCTGAATTAGCAAAACGTATAGTTACTAATTTATTACCACTTCAGATACTCAAGGTTCCTGAAAGCAAATAATGAAATATATATGAATAAATAAAAAGGAAAGTGATCTCTATTTGTTAAACATTGTATAGATAATTGTATTAAAAGTACGGATATATATCCTTAAAATGAACTACTCTGCTTTTCTGAGATATTTTAAAGGTTGAGAAATGAAAAAAAGAAAAAAAGGAAGAATTTGTGGTAAATAGGGTTTAATAGTTTCGATAATAATTTTAGTTAGGGAAGACAATAAATCTTCACAATTTATTTCGTTGTGTGATTAATTGTGGACTTAGGCTTTTGTTCCAATTGTTTTGATATTGGACGAGTAGCATCAGCATATGAAAATTTTGAAGTAATTCTGGTAGCTGATCTTTAGCTGATTCTCATATTTACGAGTATTTGGCTCAGAAAGTGAGTTTAATTTATTGTTTATGATATGTTAATGTTTACATTTCACATAATAAGCCGTATAAGCTAATTAAGAAATTGAATAACTTACCTTGACCCTAAATGGCAATAATATATTGTGTGTAGATTCTACTGTTGTTATTGCTCAAAATCAATTTTTAATTCAATTTAGTTTTGCTTAAAAAATTAAAATCTATAATAATTGAAAACATGCAGTAGAAAAACTATATTAACGTTCTTTCCATGATAAATTGTTATTATACTTGAAAAATTGGTATAATATTGCCGGAGGGTATGTAAACAACAATCAGAACTCACGAAAAATGTCTATACTTAAGCTGTCCCCGAGTTCTTATGTCTTCTGACTTCGTCCCTGAGTATTCCTTTGGCTACATTCCAAGAAAGGTTTCTTCTTATATAAGTTTTTTTTTTTTCTACGAACTATTGAATATATTCACAATATTATATTACAAATTATTAAATTTACTTATTTGATGTTTATAAATATGTTATAAAGAGTTATATAAAATATTTTTTTACCAATTTTATTTTACATAAAGAGTTATAAATTATTTTTCACTTGCTTATTTATTAAAATGTATTTATTTTTGTGACTTACTACGATTGAAGAGAGGAATTGGTGTTAGCTAAAGATAATAAATAAAAATGATTAAGAAATAAATAATAATATCAGTAACAAAAAATACATTGTATTGTGACATTTAGTTAAAAATAAAAATAAAATCAAGAAAGAGAAAACGAATTAATACTAAGAATTTAAAAATCATGCATTAATGTTATATCTTATAATAAATAGATTTTTATGCTGTTAGGTAGCCATCCAATATATAATATTACAAACTATTAAATTTGTTTATTTGTTGTTTATAAATATGCTATAAAGAGTATTGTTAACTATTTTTCACTGGCTCATTTATTTTTAACTTATTTGTTTTATTTGTTAATATGGTATAAACAGTTACATAACTTTTATTTTATGTAAACAGTAATCTAAATTGTTTTTAACGTATTTAATTTATTTCTTTATTTTTAACTCCGCTATTTGTTTTTGGCATATTATTTCATTTTATTTTGTTACTATTTTTTACTTATATCTATATTTTCATTCATTTCCATTTGTGTGTAATGTAACCTCTAGCCTCCTCGCAACGGTCAGACTGAGCATTTCTCTCACCTTTACGCTCCTAATGTAACATATTTTTTTCTCATTTGAACATTTTGCCGACCTAGACACATCCTGCGTTTATTATTTTAAATCATGAAATGAGGCAAGATCATGGATCTTTTACGAAATCTGTATTCCTCGACTGGATGGAAGAGTTAGAATTTACAATTTCAGCTTCAAATTGTATTGCTTTACGATCATCGTAAAGTAATCAAAGTAATCGTGAAGAATTTTGTCATCACCACATTCAAAGATATAAAATAAATAGTATAAATCTCCTAGCGTGTGATAAATGCTCACGGGAAATCTCTTAGGTGACAAAAAAGTAGGATACTCCTGCAGAGTTATGATTAAAAATCTTTTTAGCCTTTTCATTGTTTTTAATGGATACTGAACAGAGAGGAGTATGTTTTTTAATTTTATTCAGAATTCTGGATACATATACACACAAATTGTTTTAAATCTAACTCGGTCCTTTATTCCTTTTCGGGATTTTAGGATAATGTAAGCGAATCACTTAATTCATCACCGGATGGAGTTAAAAAACAAAATTAAAATAAATAAAATGAAATGAAAAAACGAATAACAGTATAGAAGTCCTCGTATCACGCCACTGTACATGCGCACTCTACGAAAATCAGCGGCCAGCTTTTATCTTACCTTGAAAACGTTTATAGTTTCTTAGTAAGATATTATTTGAAAAAAAATTACTTATATGGAGGAATAATTTACAATTGGCTAGAGCTAGGGATCTGTATGGACTGTGCCAAAGGTAATAGAGGTTTTATAACTATAAACCATTCTTCAATAGATATTATGTGAATAATAAACTTATTATTCACATAATATCTATTGAAGAATGGTGTCAAAACTGGAGAATCAAAATAAATCCTGACAAATCCCATCAGATCACCTTTACTCTCCGTCGTAAACCTCTACCCTCCTGTCCTACAGTATCCTTTCTAAATACTCCACTAACGCCTGTTGAACATATTCGATACTTAGGACTCCATCTTGTCAAGATACTTATTTGGAATCCACACACAAGACTGAAACGACAAGAAACTGCTCGTAGATTCCGATTGCTACAACACTTACTTGACAAACGCTCTGAACTTCCCATTCACTACAAAAAATTAGTATAGACTACGATAATCAGACCAATTTGGACATATGGAATTGAGCTCTGGAGCTCCACCAAACCATCAAATTCCTCCCGCATCCAATCCTTACAATCCAAAATCCTTGATGCCCCTTATTACGTTACAAATAAACTCATTCACAAAGACCTCAACATCGTTGCAGAATTGACCCAAAACAGATATGCGTCTTTTCATTCCAAACTCCTTAACCATCCTAACCCATTAATTCCTAATCTTTCATTCCTAATCCTTCATCCCTGATAATCCTCCGAGGCGTCTGAAAAGTAGATGGCCACGAGACCATCTAATTTAAATTAATGTTTTATGTACCACCAATGGGTGGTTCCTTCCCAATATTTTGAAGTATTATATGAAACATACAACATATTTACTTAATGTATTATTTTGGACAGTTGTAAATTACATTAAATAAATAAAAAAAAAGTTAGAGGAATTTTATTGTCAAGTAAAAAAACAAAAAAAAAAAAAACAGATCTGTTGCTATTACTTCTAAACTTTTACTCACATTTTCTAATAGGAAACAGTCCAAATCCTGATGCCGAACTATGTGTGTTAGAATTTAGTATAGATTCCACTACTCCAAAACAACCGGAGATAATATAGTCCATTAACCTAGGCCTGTATCGTCAAACGACACGTGGTGTGATTTACCTTTCGAACCGCCTCATGGATATTCATCCACTGATTCACGGGCTTGAGGAATAGCAACTGCGATTTCGGCCGTTGGTTGGTTGCGTGCCAACTGTACGCGATCCACCATAAATTCTGTCTTGTAACTCTCGTAATTTTTGAGAGAGGATTGAATGTTAATCATAGCGGAATTATTAGAGGGGTTTTGTAACGGGACAACTTTAAGTTTAAGCCTGTGACTGGTCAAATTAATCTTATCAGTGACTCGAATTTATTTTAAATGACTGAAAACTTGTTTAATTTTGGAACTTGTCAAAACTAACTGGAGAGTAGATGCTAATACGGTACCCACTGTTGTTATTAAGTGAATATTAATAACAAATTTATGGCCTGGATGAGTTATTAAATTAACTGTGTAGGTGTACTAACGGTATTTTTTTTTATTTCATGATTTTTTATTAAGTAAAACAAATCGAATTCAGTCTATAAACCTTGGTGTAAATTGGTGGAGGTAATTAAGACTTCCAGTTCTTTGGTAAAAAAATTCACATTTCCTCGAAAAAACAAAAATGAATTTTTTAATTTATTCATTTGTCTTTTGGATAGCCTCTATACAACTCGACATATTTGTAAATTATTTATGAAAATTTATTTGTTTTTGTGACTTATTATGATTTTGTTTTAATTTATTGTTGTTTTTACTTATTTTTATATTTGAGTTAAATAAAGAGAATAAAATAAAAATGATGAAGAAAAAAATAATATCAGTTACTAAAAGATAAATTTATTGTGATATTTAGTTAAAATGAAAAAGAAAATCAAGAAAGGGAAAACGAAAAAAAAAATTAGAAAAAAAAATTATATCTTATAATAGACTGATCTTTATTCTGTCAAATAGCCATCCAATATATTATATTACAGACTATTAAATTTGTTTAGTTGTTGCTTTTGAATATGGTGTAAAAAGTTACGTAACTTTTGTTTTATATAAACAGTAATCTAAACAGTTTTTAACGTGTTTAATTGTTTTTAACTTATTTATTTATTTTTAACTAAATTATTTTATATCTATATTTTCATTTGTGCGTAATGTAGGTCTTAATATTTTATCAGTCTTTACATTTTTATAAAACTTGCGTGATAAGTTGAGTATTTATGATGGATGACTAGATGAGAGAAATAATATAAGAATGAGGATGAAACAGACAGGATAAAATGAACATAGTTAAGAAAAAAAATGAAATAAACAAAGGAATAGAAAACAAAGGAGATTTAATAAAACGAAGATCAAAATATAAAAATGTAGAAAAAGAAATATAACATAAATTAGAAAAAAAGGAGGAATAAAAATGTGTTAATATTGCAATTTTTAATAAATTGATTGAAAAAACTGCTGTATACAATTAAAGAAAATGATCTTTCGACAGAGTATTTGTGAGATAACAACTAAAGGTTATTAAATTGTAGGAATAAAAATGTGTTAATTATTAGTATATATAATAATAAATGAAGCAGTATGATGTCATAAAGTAACGCAATATATTGGGGAAGCACTGGATGTAAAATAAAGTGTTTCTCTCAGCATTAATTAATGCCCTTCTATATCTCACATATAACATTTTACTATTAAAAAAGGTTATTCTCTTTGTGTGGTCTAGTATAAAAACTGTTTCTTGCTGTCATATAATTCAGTCTTATAACATATTCATTATTCATTATATTATTACATTCTTGTAAAGACCCGTTATTTTTTTTAAATAAAAAGAAGATCTAAACATTTTGAAATTATACATAAGTATTCATCTAAATTTTGTTTGGCTCAGAAATGAGGTATTTTATTAGAAAGCTATGCTGAATTGCCTTGGGGGATGTAAAACTACTAAAGCAGAAAAATTGGGCAAGGCAAAGGAAGGTAATACTTTTGTTTTCCCATTGTGAAAATACTTCCTTTTTCTTCTCTATCTCTCTCCACCGCCACTGGATGAAAATAAAGATATCAAGCGAAAGAAGTGGGCGGCGGAGGCGAAATGTTCGTCGAAGAAAGAGAAGGCATGAAAACAGTTCTAGTACAAAGGACAGTAATAGAGAGCGCCATTGTACTAGGCTTAACGATGTGCCATTTCATTCGGAAGGAATTATACTTTCACTGCTTCCTGCGTCATCAGCCTGGGTCTTGAGGCTTAGTTTTCCTTTTTTTTTTTTAAGGGAAGTGATTTCCTTACACGGCAGATTTTACCCTCAAAAAAAGAAGGTCGAATAAGAAATTAAAAAACAAACAAAACTTATGTAATAAATAAAATCAGAAGTTTTTTTAAATATATATAATCACATTTTTGGCGAAACAGGTGGAGAGAGGGGATTATTAGGATTTTAAAAAACCCCTAAAAGTTGTAAAACTGTGTTGAAAACTCCAAGATCCTGTAAAATAAACTTATATGACTTTCGTAATATCGCATATAGTATGCTATTTATCCTAATGAGGAAAAAAAATCCTTCAATTTTCGAGTCGCTTGAACTACATGAGTAAGTTTCCGTTCGTATTTTTCGAATATGGGTTTCTGCAGATTTATTTAGATTCGCCGTAATTATTTGGGTTGAGGTAACATTTACTGTAACTACTTACCTAATATGTGAACCATACTAGGCAGGGGACGATTGTAGAAACGGAAAAATGCAACTTGCTGATACAGGAGAAAAAAGATTGGCTTCCTGAGGGCAAAACTGAAATGTATGCCTACATAGAGGTTCTTATATGCAGTGGGGTCATTCAATTGAAATTATCTTTATCAGAGGCTTATATTTGGAGTAAATATGTCTGGAATACATTTCCCCCACATTTTGGCCTATCTCAGATATGGCGATATGTATACAGGAGAGAGTAAAAACGGATAAACTAGCCAATATTAGATAAATAACTGACTTATTCACCATGAGTGGAAACAAAGAAACTTACAAATGTGGCGTCTGTTAGTAGAAGTTGACTTTAAGTAAAATATTAGTTGAACCAGCTATAACGAGAAGATTAAACGACCCATCATTTATAAACACTTATATCATTTATAACTTCATCATCAACTTATTAAATCATTTATAAACATAGTCTAAATAGAGTCTAGAAATGATAAATAATGTTTTGGGAACCATAAAGCATAAATTGTGCTGGCAATGTGATTGGCGTGGAAAGACTCAACCAGGTGCGACCATATAATAAGAATTCAATAATATATTACGTTTTATTCTGTCTAAATATTTTTTAAATCCATTACTTATAGCCATTTTTTCTCAAAATATAGAATTTTGATAACAGGCTTAATACAATAAGTATGAAATGCAATCGTTAGATCTGCTTGAGGAAATCTTAACAAAATGTAAAATAGATTGTGTAAAGTGGAATCATCAGGTCGGTCAATTTTAATGAAAAGTTTACTGCATAATTTCAGGTATATACATCATCTAAAAAGATATAATTTTAGTTTCGTACAACTTTACGTTTACGGGCGCCATTTTGTGAGCCTTGGTTATCTATTTATTGATACTGTTATTTTTCTAATTGAGCCTGTACTGTGTAGCACGTGTGTCTTCGCCATAGGGAACATTATACGCCAGATAATTCGTTTCATCCTTCGTTGACTCCGTTGACAGTCGGATTCCCGAAATACAGGGCCTCCGCTGAGATGGCGTATATATATATATAGGTCACAGTCACGTGGGCGACACGTGTCCCGGTGGCTCATTGTCAACCCTCTGTGAGCACTTCTTCTATTTTTGTCTTTCTCGACTCTTGTTACTATCCAGCTTACTTATTTATACCTCTGAGGGAAACAAAAAAAAGTAGAGAGAGAGATTGTTTGTTTTATTTTTTACTTTAATTTTATTATATATTTATAAACTTTTTATATATTTAGAATTTTAGAAATAGTATATTTAGAAATTTAAAAAATAAAAATAATGCATCTGATTTAGTTTGTAAGAAATTATTTCAGTTTAACAGTCGTTTAATATATTGTTACTATGACAAACATATAAATACACTAATTTCCTTTTTTATATCTTTAGAGAGAAAGTTTTTTTTCTTTTTGTATAAACTTTTAAAAGTTTTAAATAAAATCATGAGTTTTTATTAGATTTATGTTCATAAGTTGTGAAAATTCCCTCATTATATAGTAGGTAATAATAGTTGCAGTTCCATGTATTAAAAAAGTAAATAATTTAATTTATGTATATATTTCAAATTATTTTTATGTTGGTGTTCATATTTCAAAGCAATATTTTCGCTTGTTTTTCCCGAAAATATGTTTATGTTATTTAAATTAATATTTTTCGTGAAAACACTTATTCAAATTACATTTTTATGTTAATATTTTATTTTGTGTATCAATACTTTTTATATTAGTGATTTGTTTGTTCGCTTCAGGATGAATTACCAAGATCTAGATCAAATGTTGTTAGTAATGACAACATAGTGTGGTTCTCAGAAAAAGTGTAATTTTAATACATTAGGTCGATATTTTGAGACCTGTGTATCTTGGAAAACATTTAAGGAATTTCCTGTTCTTGTATTATATTCAAAATTAACCACCAATTCGGTGATTTGAATCATGTGAGAACTATTCCTTTGTTATAAACATGGAAATAGCCCGTACTAGAGGTGTATTCACCACAGTTTTCAGAATTCAAAACCCAATGTCGGCTACAAAATACCGTAAGTATGAAAAGGTTTCTATTCCAATCGACTAGCTACTTTACTAAAACGAAATTATATTTCTATTTGAGATCCTTGTTCTTTATATACAAGTCCGTCTCACGGCGGAATCAAAAAAGCTGTATCCACTGCAATTTTCAGTCAGAGTTGCAGGGAAGAACGTCACACAAATAGAACATTTCATTTGGGACATTAAATGTCCATATGTGCTTCAATGTTTCAGTTATTCAAAATTTAAAGAATCTCTTAAACCCACTCGTTTCTAACCTTGCTTTCTCTTCCATTCCTGGCAATCCTCCGAGGCGCCTGAAAAGAAGATGGACTCGTGACCTTATATTGTAAACTGTTAGTTAGTAAAGAGTTCTACTACTAGGTAGTTTCTGTACATCCTGTATCATATCATTATGTCATTATGATCACATTTGCTGGTTGTATTTTTTTATACAGTTGTAAATATCAATAAATAAATAAAATAATAAAAAGAATCTCTTCTTATTCCTATTTCCACCGATGAATAATGACCTTTTTTTTTCTGTAGACACTTGAACTCTAATCTTCAGAGTTAAAAAAAAAATTATAAATTATAAACAATAGTAATTTACTATTACTTACTGTATTGCCTACTATTATGTATTAAAATCTATATTAACGAATCAGGTTAAAGATTTATTCTCTTGCTTCGTTTTGCCGACTCTACTCATTTTGCTTCCTTCAATTCCTTTGATTTAGAAAATTTAATTTTAGACTTTGAAAATGATTTTGATCTCACAAATATGTTTTTGTCTTTAATGTTTAGTTTAAGTACGTGTCAAAAGTTTTCAAATTTAGGTTTTGAAAACTTCATTCTTTTCGTAATCTCATCACTAAATATTCCTTTCTATGAGAATCCCCTCCAATGAAGTCTCTAATATTATGTAAATAAAAACAAACTATTATACTCTAGTTTGAAAATCAAATAAGGAGATTGGATTGAAAATTTTGTTAGTAAGTAATTCAAACTCCAACCAATAGTTTATTCCATCTCAAGATAAAAAGAAAATCTACCATTTTTCTCTTTATTTTCCAAAACAAAAGTGTTTTAAGTAGAAGGCTTATTGACTATGAAAGTGAAGAGTGATGAATTATTCATCTAACTTTATTTGGCTAAAGCTTTTCCCGGATTCAGTATTCGCTTGCTAAAACTTCAATCGGCAACCTGGAATGAGGCCTGGAGTCACTCATCTTTTCTAGTCTGGGTTTTCCTACGAGAAAAAGAAGGAGCCAAAGATAGGTTCATACTTCGAATTAGTCAGTTCATAACATTTTTCTTGACAATTGTAGCTATATATATTTTTTTTTAGGTCTTGAAGGTCAGTCAATAATACAACTTTATTCAGGCGACGTTTCGCAACTTAATTGTTTTCATAGTCCTGCCCTACAATGAAAAAACAGTTTTTTAGAACAATTACTTTCTTCGACTTATTACTGTAAAACTACAAGTACATTTTGCAGTTTATTATTAATTCGTATCACAATTAAAACATTATTTACAATTGTCTATTGCAATGTTCTACATTGTGATCCAAATATCTCCAGATTTTTGCAATAACTGAATAGGTTTTGGATGTAATGGAGGTAGGTTTGCTTTGGTTTTTCCAGCACGTAACTGTTTTTCTAGCAAGTAGTCCGTCTGTTATTTCTATTTTGTATTTTGTCTGTTTCTATTTAGTGTTGTTAATTGTGGCTCCTCTATTTATTAGGTTATATTACCATGAATTTTAATTTTTTTACTTCAAGCCCACTCCCTTGAGTCTCTGATTTAATTTTAATGTTTGATCCATTTTGAATCAAGTCTGACTTTTTTTTTTTCATACCCTCCTGTAATGATTTTAGTGGGTATTTGGTACGTACACATAGGAGGTATGCTATATGCATAGCTGGGTATTAAGGATACCTTGGATTGCCTTTTGGCATTATAAGGTAAAGTGAGGGGTCCAATGAAGGTTGTAACTTGGTTGGCTAACGCTAGTGGATTATTGGAACGGGGAGGACAAGTCTGACCTTACTTCATCGCAGTCGTTATATATTAAAAATATGTGTCTCACACAATAATATTGTAGTCGAATAAGTAAGTAAGCAAAATCATGCTAAAAATTATATATATATTTTTTTATAATTAAACAAGTAGAAATGCTATTGGTTACGTACAATTGTGGAGAAGCTTAACTTAAAAAGTATTGTGGAATTTTTGATACAGAAGCTGGGGACTTAGTATACTCGAAACATCCAAGTTAAAAATAAATTAATTAAACACTATTGTGTTTTTTTTTTTTACCTCAAGCCAGGACAGGAGGATACAATTTTTTTTTTATTCAATAGTTGCCTTGAAAACTTAATTGTCTTTATCTTTTGTAATAATTATTCTGTAATCATTTAACGAGTTTCTACTTACGACTTAATACATTTTTTACATTGATATTATATTTTTATATATTTATTATTATTTCTTCTTTGTTTTATTAATATTTATTTTATTTGGTTATAATTTAATTTTCTTCTTCTTATTTTAAAATTTATTCTGCTTCCTTGATATGAAAGAAAACTTTGATCTCTAATACTCATTGTTCTTAATTGTACTAGTTTGTCTTATTACTCCTCAATAAAAACTATTACTAAAACGAGAAAAGAATTTCCATGAAGAGGGATACAATTTTTTGTTGGATCTTTCAGTTGAAGAATTACTGTAATTCGTAACCTCTGGGTTTAAGATTTGTATTGTTCCAATATTCCTTTAAATACAGCGATAAAATTCAAACAATATCCAGCAGTCGAATACAATATTTACAAATACATTATATACGTTCATTAATTCTTTTATTGAAGTTTTAGAGCTAAAAAAGAAAAAGGAAATCTTGCGGAGGATTAACTTTTTATAATCCTACTGTAGCGAATTAATATTTCTGGGATCTTAATTAGGCTAATTCAGAAAAATGACTCCATCTAAATAAAAATAAGGCTCGCCCAATTATGAGAGGGCCATTTGTTTACTAATTGGACCTAATCCAAGAAGGGCTCCTCTCAGGGAATGTCCTCTGGACCAGCCTGGAAAGATGAGAACAATTCATTTCTGCTTTATTTCTTGATTTATTACCCTTCTAGGTTATAAATATTATCTTATATTGGCATTATTTCTTGATGTATTACTCTTCTTTATTATAAATATTATCTTATATTGGTATTTTTCTTGATTTATTAATCTTCTATATTGTAAATATAATCTTATATAAGTTTTACTTCTCAATTCATTACTCTCCTGTATTATAATTATTAGCTTATATTAGTTTTAATTTTTGATATATTATTTTTATTTTTACTCATTATATAATATAAACATTAGCTTTATGTTTTGCTGAATTACTCTTCTATATTATAAATATTATCTTTGATTAGCTATATTTCTTGATTTATTACTCTTCTATGGTATAAATATTATCTTTATTTCTTGATTCATTACTGTTCTTATCACGGTCATAGTATATGTGATTTTATATTAGTTATTCTTCTTGATTTATTATTCTATATTTTAAATATTATCTCATATTGGCATTTTTTCCTTGATTTATTACTCTTCTATATTTTAGATATATCCTTATATTAGTTTTGCTTCTTGATATTATTTCGCTATACCGTAAATGTGATCTTACATTAGTTTTACTCCTTGATTTATTATATGATATAAATATTACCTTTATTTTTTGATTTCACACTCTTTTATATTACATTATATAATTTAATAAGGAATATTGAATATGGTACAAATACCTTTATGATTTCTATTCATTACACAGTTCAACACGAATTTTTCGATCTTTTTTTTTTTTTTTTTTTTTTTTTTATCATTTTTTCTTATTTGCACTTGTAAATGTACTTTACAACCAGGAAATGAGATGTTCTATCCAGGCATGGCATGAGGGAGATAGCACCTATTGGTGCATCTTTCTGATGTTAAGTAAATTATTTTATGACACTAGGAGGTCCCGCATCCAACTCCTCTTCTGCCTACTCTGAGTTACGTCAGGAATGTCATGTGTTGCCACCTGTCGTATAAATTTATTGAAATTTCCATGTAACGTGTTGTGAAACCGTTTGTAAGTCATACGAATGTGATCCGATCCAGTCGGAAAGCGTAGGTCGGTGTGAATGGTCTTGTTTGTTGTGGTGAGTTCGTTGCCAGTCTTAAAAATTGTGATTGAATAGTATATATTTTCTGAATCTTTGTCTTTTTAGGAGGTCCATGAATTTGGCAGGCGTAAGTCCATATGGGTTTTAGTAAGTAATTGTATGTGTTAAGTTTCTGTCTGAAAGATTATTTAGAACGTCTGTGTACAACTATAGCAAATATTACCTGGAGCCTCTCGAATTTGTCTAATAAAATATAAAACACCCCTATCCAGCTATGTGTGTAGGAGAAAGTAAATAATATATCAATGAAACCGTATACCAACATAATATTAACATGGAAAAAAACCCGAAGAAAATAGTTATGTTGTAGCAATGCTGTTTTCTAATAACTACATTATTGCAGAATCTACATCAGTAGACAAAGCTAATGTAAGAATATTGTTAAAGATACACATTACATTTACTGACTCATTATATTTTTAGTTTAGCTATGATAAAGACTTACAGTGGGCCGAAACGTTGGCCATCAATGAATATACCGTGGCCCATAATATCTCTTTCTAATAAATCATTTTTTCACAAGTTAGGCATTCGGTTCTAAAACATGGTAACTATCAAAATGAATACTATTACGTATGTTTGTTACAATATTTAATGTTCAACCATTAGTGAACAGAAGTTACTCCCTATAAATTAATATGATCATTATTCTTCAAAACAATGATTTTACTGATTCTTTCAACAATATAAATAATCAAAAATCTGTATAATCAACGTGTTATTGATTTTTCAAATCGCACTTCACACACATTTCACGATAATATGATAGAGTAATAGTGATTTGAAAAATCTTTCTAAGGCCATTTAGGTCCCTTACTGAGCCGTTTTTCTAGAAAATCTGTTTTTTTATTTTTCTGAATTTCAGAAAAAGCTATTATTTTGGGATTACATATTTCTAGATAGTGATTAGATTTTTTTTTTATAATAAAGCACAAATGAAAACCTAGTTATTAAACGGTATATATTTGATAACCAGATTTTCATATGTGTTATTTCCTCTTACTTGATTTTAATATTACTCTTCTCATACAGCCTTTATGTTCTTATAATACTTAATCTATTCGTGTCTTTCAACTCTATTTATGTATCCGTAATGTAAGTTAAGTTTTTTACTTGTTTGTGTTCTTCCATCTTCTCATTATTTAAACCTCATCAAACGTTAAACTACTTATCTAATTATTATAATTTAATGAGAGAAGCTGTTCAGCCAACTAAACTTTTATAATACAAGTATCTATCTACCTTAATTGTTTTAATGGGCTTTAATGTTTGTTAGTCATTTTTTGTTACCCTAATTCCTAGATACAGAAGTTATTTTTTCAACACTAATCATGAGTAAATTGAGGCAAGAAACGGAAATAGAAATACAGTGACCTTAAAATCTAAATAGCGAAAGGAATAATTACGTATGCTCCTCACTACGTCAATGATTGATTCACTAGTGGATCGATAAGCCATTTTCCACAGCCAGCATCGTCGGCTAAGTTATGGGAGTCAACCCCCGTGAACGAATATAGGATTCCAGCTGGACTAAACGTTTGACCGCTGGAGGCTGTTAATCACTGAACTAATTACTGGAATTAATTCCCGCTGCAGAAGCTGGCGATGCTGCATTGCAACATTAACGCTGTGTCTGCTGTACTAGAGGATTCAATGTAGAACGGTGGAGAAAAAAACTTTCATTTGAAAAACGAGTCTCGAATGGACTCACGCGATAATTAGAAGACAAATAATGAAATTGTTTATAAAAGAAAGATGGTCCCAGTGTGGTAAAAAAAAAATCAAATAGTAATTAAACTATTGTATTGTTAGAGTGTGTGCAAACGTTTCGTCCCAAGTTGGAGGGCTTCAGCAGGGCTAAAAAACAGTCAACTAAAATTAAGATTTACAGTGAAAAGTAAAAATAAACAATAATAGAAAAAACGTATTTGACAATGAATGAAAACGGGAATAATAAGAAATAAGTAATAGATAAAAAAATATATAATAATACAGTATTGAGAAATTTAGAGTATAGTGTAAAGAAATATAAAAAAGACGGTAAATAAGAGAAATTTATTCATTCATTCCCATTTTTAAAACTTTTATTCTTAATGTACAAAATAGGGCACCCAACATACTGAATGGCAATGAATCAAAAATGAGTTGAAGTTGGGATGAGACCAACAAAATGAAGAAATGGAAGGAAAGTAGTGGTTGATTTGATGACGTTAC
The DNA here is from genome assembly GCF_000696795.3 of Halyomorpha halys. Taxonomy (NCBI): domain Eukaryota; kingdom Metazoa; phylum Arthropoda; class Insecta; order Hemiptera; family Pentatomidae; genus Halyomorpha; species Halyomorpha halys. The sequence goes on along the minus strand of NW_027116476.1, from coordinate 554,941 downwards.
ATTTGAAAGCATGAAGAAATAAAATTATTTAAAGTAAAGATGAGAACTGAAGAAGAAGAAGAAGTTAAAAGCAGAATTGTTGTTGGAAATAGAGCCTATTTCTTCATTGTAAGGCTAATCAAAAGCAAACTTGTTAGCCTACCACCAAATTCACCCTGTACAAAACATTGATAAGGCCAGTCGTCACATACGGTGGAGAAACTTGGACCCTGAGGTATAAAAACTTTAACCTGCTAGACAGGTTTGAAAGAGTAATTCTGAGGAGAATCTTAGGGCTCCTATGCGAGAATGGTAATTGGTGAAGGAGGAAAAATGGTGAGCTTTTTGGGCTCTATAAGGATCTCTGTAGCATCTCCTCGTACATAAGGATACAATGGCTTAAATAGCTTCGCCATGTAATGAGCATGACCGAGGAAAGAGTGCCTCATAAACTGTACGGTTACGTTCCGGATGGTGTACGGCAACGTGGCAGGGCGAAGGGCCGTTGGTGGGATGCTGTGAGGCGGGATCTGCGACAACTGAGGATCACAGTTACCCTTACAGAAGATAGAGAAAGATGTTTGGCGGCCGTTGAGCAAAGATGATATTAGGAAATATTAAATATAGGCAGGGGTCAAATGATAATGTTCATAATAAGGGGTAGAAATTATATACAAATATAGGTATATAATACAAAGTAAACAAAAAAATTGATAAGAACAATAATTAGAAAGTAATAAAAGTAAGATAAAGTGGAGCTAACAGATGATTATAAAATACAGATAAAATATATAAATAAAAATGGAAGATATAAGGTGGATAGTAAAAATTAAATATAAAGAAATTAATGAAAGTACAAGGGAAAAATATGAGATAAATATAAAAATACGGAAAAAAATGGGGAAGAATGTATTTAGGAAAAAAGGACTGCATATTAGCACTTAAAAAGGTGAAATAAATTAGTTTTATCGGTTAACAAATTTATAATATTATTAATTATTATTAATAAATATTTAATATCAAAGTAATAGCTTGTTCTGGAATTCGGGAATATATAAATGATATGAACAGCTGATATTTTATTCCATTTTTTAGGAAACATTTTGTGGGATCAACAACAACCGTGGTTTTTGATCCCACAAGATTTTTTTGTTCCTATGGTTAGAGACTAACAAATAAATATTATTTTATTTAAATTATTAGTTACAACCACTGGCCGAGTACGCATATTATTTTTAGTCACCTAATTAACCAATATCAATTCAAATCAAATAGTACATACGACCCATATGATACAATGATACAATATCTGTTACATAATTTCAATTTAATTGATTATTGTATATTTTTTCGTATTTTACCAAACTTTTAGTTTTTTTTTTATTAATAATTTTTTTATCCAAAACTCGAATCTGCCATGAAGAGATGTGGTTCTAACCCATCTTCCGATCGGCCATACTCGACTCACCCACGGTCATCTCATGAAAATAGAAAATGCACCGATGTGTCGCTACTGTGGAAACGATCTCGCCGTTTGGCTCATACTCGCTGAATGTATTGCTCACAAATCACACCGATTCTCTTCAGATTAACAGGAGACGTTGAGAGAAGATCCCACAACAATAACGACTTAACTTTTTCACTTTAAAAATAACTAATATCTATGATCACATACAGTCTAAATATAATATCAGCATGTATATGTGGATGGATAATTTATTAACTATTTCAATTGTAATTGTAACTTTGTGAATTTGTCAATTGTAATGTACAAACTTTGTTATACCACTGTAAATGACTCTAGTGGTCAAACCACTTAAAACAAAATTAATTAATTGATTAATTTTTTCCAATTAAAAACTAAAATAAATTTAAAACTAAACTAAAATAAATAAACTCTATTTCTTGACATATGTTCGTATGGCCGGAGTTTCTCTCTCCTTACTCTTTTTTTTTTGTCAGTTGATGTGCCTCTGCATTTAAAATTCGGCCTAGTAACGACAAATTTAATTATTATTGATCATATAAAAATAATGGCAGGCCATAATGTAATTCAAGTAGTTGCTAGCAATACAACATAAGTAGCCCTGCTTGCATAATTACAGCTGATTATCGGTAGCAGTTTGTCATGGAGAGTTATGGCCACTATCAGAGCCGGGGTCCGAGTAATCGTCTAATAGTCTCATCCCTTGTCTTACAGCAATTAATCCCAACTGACAAAAACAACAGTCCCGGCTCATCCACAATGACTAATTCCTATCTTCTAGTCCAGCTTACTTTGATAATAGCAATTAGTTAGCTATTGTTGTGCTGTCTTTTCCAAAGTAAATTACTAATTTACTAAACTAACTAATTACTAATTACATAATGCCTAATTCCCATGTTCCTGTCCACTTTACGTCGATAATCACAATTAGATATCCTTTATTTTCTATGATTTATGTCTTTTAATTGAGATGAATTGATATTTTTACAATTATTATCGAGTAGCTACTACATTTATAGATTTATCATAACAATCAATTATTTTTCTTTGTGCCGAGAGAACATAAGAGAACTAAAAAAAATTAAGATAATTTTGGATTGTTATGATCAATCTGTAAATGATTTATCAACAATCATAATTTATCGTAATCTTATTTATTTCTCTTATTTTCTCTCGGCACAAATAAAGTTTAGTAAACATCTATAGTCAAAAAGAAAACTATTTGTAACTAAAGTTTTTAAAAAAAAGGTTTAAAAAAAAAAGATACAATCATGGTAAAGTATGATGGGGCAAAAAGAATATACATATGAACTTTTGAAAACGACGATTGTCGTGGATTGATTGAATTGTCATTTTTTGTGTTATGATCTCCTCTTGTGATATTGTGACATGTCGTACATCGACCAACCTATTCGCTATCATTGTCTGTTTAAAAAGCTAGTATTGGTGCAGGCCTGGGCATGAAGCTGTCTCTGGACGATCTGGACCACGCGAGTGGATTCGTCCGTCACACAATAAGAGATGAACTGGTGCGGCAAAGAAGAGCCAAAAGGGATTTCTCCACTCGTCACTTAGGTTGGGTTTAAAACGACGCGCACCGCGTACATGTGAGCGGAGCAATGACTCCCGCCAACAAGCAACTTTACTATCGACATTAGTGTTATCATCATCTTCGATACCTATACCGAATGCTTCTGAATGTGGATAGGTTTGTGGGTAAAACAATTTACTATAATCTTGATCAAATTTGAATTGGTTTATATCTCTTTTTCATTTATTTTTAAAATCATTACAATTATTTAGATACCCTGAGACATTTTCTATTTCAGTATGTCTTTCTTCTGTGCGAATTTTCAATGTAATATATTATTTCTCAGATAGTGGCGTGTGCTGTTCATTCAGTGACAGTAACATGAAATTCTTTGTTGCATTAGCTGTTAATAAATTAGAATCTCTGCAACATAATGCCTCCACAATCAGTTTTATTCGAAGTAGAGCTGATACTGTTTTGGATATTAAGTCGAATTCACTATCGGAAAAATAAATTTTCAGGAGTAAGCTGTAGTATAGCTCTGAGCTGAAATATGAAAGTTTTGGCCCGCCTCTTTTTCGCCCCTTAGGAGCACATAAAACATAAAAGCAAAGTATACTAATTTATTATGTTGGTGACCTCTGGACGTATAGTGGAGACAATTTATTCAATGTCTAGTTAATACCTTAAAAATTGTTACACCGGTATTACAAAATTGTACAAATGGTTCATATACCGGTATTAGGTATCACGGTATTCCTTGCACCCACCGGCTAATTTCTCATTTTTAAAAAAATGTAATAGTAACTAAATCCACATAACGAAACAAGAAAAAAAGAATAATTTAACAACATTTTCAGGCCTGATTGTGATTGTATATATTTCATTACCGCTTTTCAGATATTTGTTTCAATAACGTTGAGAATAATTGGTTTAATTGTTCCCAGTAAGAGGAATTAATATTGAATACGTATTTGGACACGGTAAATATTTTATCTTTACCGTTTATGTTAGCTGAACTTTATGTATGAATTAGTCTGATCTAAATTACTTTAGTTATTTGGACATGTTTTTGTTAATCTCATGTTTAGAGCTTAATTAATCAGTTTCATTCATATGGATTATTTCAATTTATATATTAGCTATTCTGTGCCGAATTCTAAAATTCAACATCATGGCTTATCGATTTAATCAAAATACCTAAAGGCTAATTTTCAGTTAATTTTGCCTTTACCAAGTTCGAAATCCTAAAAGGGTTTTTGTAAACAATGCATTCTGTTATTTAATCCATAACATCCTGCTCTCGCATTCGATCACGTTCCTGGTCCTTTGCCAAGTTCTGATAAATGAGAATATATCGATTGTAATAAATATTGATAAGGACTTGTTTTCGTAAATTATTTATTAATCTATAAACTAAAATAGTTGCTTAAGGATTTAACCTCTATACACTTGTTATGCCAAATTATGTTTTAGTTATTAAACCAATGATTCAACCAAGCTATTTATACAATACAAATAAGGTAATCTCAACAGTTATATCAAGATTATTTTTTATAACATATAACGTTTAATTACGTTGGTTATATCGATGAAATGAGTCATACCTCAGAAGAGGATAGGGACGTGAAACATTGCGTAGATCGCGATGATTTGTTTTTCTTTGGTGGTATTTGGTCCATGTATATTGCACACACGTCTCAAAGGGCTCTTGCCAATTCGACCTTGCATTCTTCCTTTGATCTGTATGTTTCTTGAAAATGTATATTTAAAAATATACCGATCGTACTAACTGGGTTTAAAAATACAAAAGGTTATCTTTTGATATTTACAATTGTACTAAAAATATGTATATAATAAGAAAATGTAGCGTTAATTGTACAATGGCATAATACTGACATTTGAAGAATCTACCCATTGATAAAACTCCAATAACATTTCTAGAGAAGATCTCAAGGCCATCATCTTTTCAGACGCCTAGGAGGAGTATCAGAAATAAAGGAATATCCAACCTAGAAACAAATGGGTAGTTAGGAAGTTTCACATGCTCGAATTGGTATCTGATTCTGGCCAAATCGGTGACATATGGGATATTGAGGTCCTAATGGATAATCAGTCTGATTTGTGACAAAGTAAGGAGCACCTTGGATTTTAGATTGCAAATATTGTATACGAGAGGAATGCGACGGTTTGTTGGAGCCTCAAATTACTACTCCGTAAGTCCAGAAACGCCTCATTATAGTCATATAAACGAGTCTTTTGTAATTATGTGAAAGTTTAGTCCGTTTGTCTAGTAATTGTTGTAATAGTCAGAATAAAGGAGCTGTTTCCTTTTTTTTCAGTTTATAAAAAAATACTAAAACCAAAAGGAGCTTATAGTAAAGTATTCAATAAATATTCCATTTTTTTTCTTTAAAGAAAAGCATGTCATTCGTTTATAGAATAATTTAAAACCATTAAATAAGAATTTTCAAAGAAATGATAAAATAGAAATTTTCCAATTTATTTAATTTTTTTTTACCTATGCTTAGGGTTCGTAACACCAAATAGCATTTATATACCCATCGGTTTTTTTTTTATATCAATAAATGAGAAAAAAAGGTTGCTGATCATATTAAATGAATGAATAAGTATAATTAATAATAAAAACCAAAATACGTTATTAGTGAAATAGGCTAATGTTTTTTTTTTTAAATAAGCAAAATCGGATTTGTTTCGAGTGCTCTTTAAAAACTTGAAATATGAATTTTCACATAAACAAAAATGATAACGTTTTGGAGGATACTTTTGTAGCGATTTTCCGCGTCGTTAACATAATACCTCACGATTTCAACCCATATCAGTAGGTTTAACGTTTGAATTAACAATAAAACCGTTTTGATAAGTCCAATTTGTGCCCTTTTGTGTTGTTTATAGTGTTGTATGGCTCTAATTTATTATTATCATTCGTGTAGATTGGTAGATCATGTCGAAATTATGCTATTTTTGTATTATTATAAAATAAATCAAAGGCCCCAGAGGCAAATTTTTGAAAAAAAAATGTTAATTATTTGATTGCGATGAAAATTCACTTTGCAAGGGTTTGCTAAGGTGCGGGAACTCTGCTCTTCCTCCTGCACCAATAACTTTTAGATTTTATGGCTTTATTGGGAAGAAAATGTAGTTTTAAACTAAGCGAAATTCATTAATCGTTTTATTTTATATCCATTGTTCTAAGATGGTGATTTAGAACTAAAACTATTTCTATAAATATATAAGATGGTCAGGGTTGCGGTCAAAAGTGAAACAAAAATTGTTTACAACTATTTATTTTCCGACTATTTATTTCTTTATATCTTTATTTCGACTTTTTAATTATTTATCCGACGTTATATTTTTTTTTCCTTTCCCCGTATTGTTTTTGTTTTATGTGCATCTCCTGTACTTTTTTAGCTTTATATTTTACGTATTTTTATTAAGAAATTTTTACTCTTGCCATTGTTACTTGTTTTTATTCTTATCATCGTATCTTATCTTCGTGTTTTTATTCTTATCATTGTATCATTTTGTATCTTTTTAGCCCTGATGAAGCCCTGAAAAGTGGGGCGAAACGTCGGAAAAACTTTCGACCGCAACCATGACCATCTTTTTATATATCAATTTTTACGGTCAACTATATATACATATATTTCTATAAATATTTTACTTGAATACTTTAAAGAACACTAAAAATGAATCTTTCTTGCATCCTTTTTTACATTAGTAAATAAAACTTTTCTCACTACTTTTTATGATGCTTATTTAATTTTTTTTTTATATTTGAACTCAATAATCATCAATTAATGCGATCAGAAATATCTTCATATTATCTTATTCAAGGAAACAATTAGATTGGTGTATAACTTTAAATTCATACAGACTAAATGCTATAACTTTTTTTTTTTTAAAGAACAATAGTAAAAGGATTATTGAAATTATAAAAAATATTTCTTTCTCGGACCCAAGAGGGAATTGGCAAGTACCCTCAGACACGTGCCGAATATTTTTCGACCTAGTATCACAAAAAAAACGATATATTGAAAACGGTGTTCCGGCGACCGTAACCTCCCCTTTTCAGCCTTTTTACCATAATTTCTGCACATCTGGGTTTTAGATTCAACACATAAGGTTGGAATCATAAATTATTTCAAAATTCACCTGAAATTACTAATTATGACCGAATAAAATACTTATTTGTTTTAGAACTAAGGTGTTGGAGATTACGGGATCTGAATATCAAGCGAACTCTGCCACAGTTAGGGATCCGGATTAATTCTGCCCAATATATGGAGTCACTATGATGGACTTTATATGAATCCTTGAAGCAATATGTTGGTACTTAATAACCATTATTGAAGCCCATAATATTACCCACAGTTTATTGGCAAACATGGATATTGAGCGTGAAAGATGATCTAATTGACATTCGATATTCATCATTATTGTGGTTTAGCGTTTCACATAAATTTTTCTTACTACATATTTGGTATTTGGTAATTCTATACTAAGATATATAAACATATGCTTAGTAAGTATATACTCTAACAATTGTTCATAATATTAAAAAAAATTCTTAATTTAAAAAAAATTTGATCCTTTTTTTCTCTCAACATTATTCTTTACAACTTTTCCAACGTTTCGACCCTTAGGCCATTCTCAAGGATACCTTCATTTCCTTTTTCAAATCTTAAAAATGCAGGGTAATTGCCTTTGTCCCATATAACCTTTTCTAAATAATTTTTTCCTAGATTTAAACCTTTTATAAAAGACTTTTCTTCCTTCCTTCATTCACATTACAACTTGAATGGCCTGAGAGTCGTTGGAACGTTGGAAAAGTTGTAAAGAATAAGGTTGAGAGAAAAAAGGACGTTTAGTGTTTAGTTTTTTAATTATGCCAAAACTCGGATATTTGAAAATATCTTTTAATATGTATGAGTTCAAAACTTTGTTTACTGATAGATATTACAATCTGCCGCAATGCTGTTGGGCAATAGGTAATAGTGATAACTGATTTTATATTCATACTAAAATTAAAAAATAAATAAATATAAATCCATCAGACTAACTTAATAACCAGTCATTAATTATTATAATTATCTATTTATCTTGCCTTAGTTTTAAAATTAGAACAGTTACTTATCTGCTTTTCATCATCCTTTCCACTATCGTAACGATTATTAAACAAATTATAATTTAGGAGCTAGATAATATTTCAAATCTCACGGAAATCAGTCCCACTGGTGGGAATCAGTACACCATACCAAAGTTGTGACTATGGAACAACTAGGCCTTACCAAAACCAACAACCAACGGGCGTTGATGACCAGGCTGTTAAACGCCTTTCAAAACTAAGAAAACAAACAAAAATAAATAAAAGTTGAAAATATTTAAAAGCAGAAAACGAACTGAGTTCGGTATCTTCTTAAATTTATGTAATATATATATATATATATATATATATATTTATCTTTCATTTTTGTTTTTTTTTATTTACATCTGTAAATGTACATTTACAACCAGGAAATGAGATGTTCTATTCAGGCATGAGGGAGATCGCACCTAGTGGTGCATC
>NW_027116476.1:523197-542410 GCF_000696795.3 Halyomorpha halys | reverse complement strand
TGATTACAAATTAGTCCTAGACTAATGGGGAGTTTTTAATATTTTTATTCGAAGAGAAACATATGGTTCAACTGCTCTGCTCTTCAGCAAAGTTAGGAAAATGTAACATGGTGCTTTTTTCCTCTGAGGCATAGAATTATTTTACTCATCGAGTCAACTACTTCCAGGGGAATTGAATAAATACAGAGTAATTGGAATAAGGGTTACAATTATGCAGTGCTTCAGTACTCATTTATTTCGAGTAATAAGTATTCATTACTCAAATACTTGATTAAAGAACTCAGTACTGAGAAATAAGTATTATATAATTAGACCACTTGTTATCTCAACAAACTTTTCAAGTGCCTTGCCATTATCAAATGCTTTAAATCCCACTGGAAAACGTGGGTTTTAAATATATTTTTAATTTATTATTATCAGATATTATAATGTTTTCTATTATATTATTTTTCTACTAGTACTATAATTGATAGTAATACATTTATCCAACATATTTATTTTGTATCGTCCAATACATGCGCATTTTTTTATCTGTGGATTTAAAATGATTAGTGTAGTTATAATGAATAAATTAATGTATGAGCTCCTTTATTAATGTAATGTAAATTATAAGAATAAATGTTTTTCAAGTTGATTACCTTTAGCAATTTGACAGGTTTAGGATCCTTCTTCTACAGCAGGAACGAACGGCACGCAATGTGTTATTGTTTCGTGAGCGTCAATCAAATATCCTACTTCTTGAATAATTGGGATCATTAGCCGGGCTTTCATAGACTTTTGTTTAATGTCACGCCAAACAAAGACAAATCCCCTAGTGTCAGATCTGGAGAGCTTAGTAAGCAATAACAAGAATCCAGTGGCGTTCGGCCACTGCTGCTGTTTACTTATTATACTTCATACTTACTCATTAATACTCAATCACTTTTAACAAAGTTTAATATGAATTTAAATGTTTACATTTTAGTAATATAGTAGTTGGAACATAATCATAACCTAAATAATTCATAAAAATGAAAATCATAAGACTTAAATAAAAACCGTGTTAACAAGTTGTTAATGGGCAAAACTTGGGAGATTCTTTTTTATTGTTTTAAGATCCTTAATTTATATTTTTAGTTAGGAGACTTAGCCCTGAAACAACAAGTATAGAAACACAATTGTTTAAAAGATTTTTTGAAAAAGATCTGTGTATCATTTACAAAAATAATTACATTTCTTAAAGCCAAGTTTTCATAGATCAAAGAATTGATATGATTGAACCCTCGGTCGCTTTTTCCTACACGGAAAAACTTTTTTTTTACATTCTCCCCTGCAGAAAATGAAAGGATATTGCTGGACAATGTTGAACTGTGTTGATGAAAAAAAATTCTCTACTTCGTCGGGATTGTCATTTCGAAGAAGGCTTTATTAAAGTGGAATATTTTGGTCTTTATAGCCATTAAAAAGTATTAAATTTCTAAATTGTCGACTTTTCATTTTCCCGTCCCCGGTCCAGTTATTAACTATATGTTCCGAGAATAGCAATCGAATTATTACCCCTAGGTTTTATTACTAAAATAATAAGAACATCTTACATGTGAAGATAACCTTAAATAAAATATATATAATTTATTAGTGAAAAATATATTGAATTCATTTTTTTAACACATTATATATCTTTCATCCTATATGACAAAATACATTTTTTTGTACTTCATTACTTTATGTACACTTGTTGAGATGACGATCGGTGAATGGGCGTGTCGCTACTTGTGAAAATGTTGTGACAGACATGAGGGAAACCAGTACTCGGTGACTTCTTCCAGGCGTGATATGAAATCTAATTATTAAACGAAAAGATACCCCATCAGTTTTATTTAGTCTTCTACGAAAGTTATCATCGTTATCGAGGTTCTGGTATTTATGAGAGTGTTAATTACTCATTTTAGTTTGTCATGGAATCGTTTGTAGCTGACCCGTATGTATTTGTTAACATTTGGCATGTGAAAATCAGAATGTATAGCTATGATAACACCGCGGTGCTTTTTAATTGCTTTAAATGTTTTTTTCTGGAAGTTTTTTAATGTGAGTATTTTTTGTTGTTCTAGACAGTTGTGATGAGCAGGTCCGAACTGCATTCAAATGGTAACAGTAAGTATTCCTTTTCAGTTTAAATTTGAATTTTAATTGTTTCAAAAGGATTTTTTAGAAAGATCTATCTGAAGCAACATTATTATCTCAAAATTTGATTTAGAAACATAAAAAAAATAAAATAATTCATTAAAATTCTTCGGAAATTTTAGTTGGGTTGTATATAACTATAATATCACTGATATCGATTTCTCCCCGTCTTGTTAAAGAAATTTTTTTATTACCGTAAGGCATAAATATAATTAAAAATTAAAAATTAAGAACCTCTTTATCCTTATCACTAACAATGTCCGTTATGGGTGGCTTCAACTTCAATCAAGTTTTAATTGGTTTTATTATTAAGATAGAAAATTTACTTAATTTTTTTCTCATATCAAGACAGTTTTAAATCTCTGAAAACAAGTTAAAAATTAACTGCTTTGGAAACTCGCCCATTCCCAGAGGAGTTAATTTATTTTGAAACTGAAACTGAAAATAACTAAAAATTCTTATATCAAAATATGTCCATTGTGTACACTTTTGTTTTTATTTTACTAAAAAATAAATAAATCGAAATTACTATGTATTTTTTTAAACAGTTCTCTATTAATTTTTATCTACGTAACATTAGAATGAAAAAAAAATTAAAATACAGTTTACCTATAACTAGTTAATTTTTATAAATTGGGATATTATTTTAAAACCTCGGATAATCCGTTTACTTCTTGCATCGGCCGTGTTAGGTCTGCTGTATTGGGCCTGAGTTATAATCAAATACTAAGCCAGAAATACCGAAGAGATATGCGGAATGGTATCTACTAGCGCCTTGAACGGGATGACTATATGGGGTTCCCAAGAATTTTCCCACAAGTTTTTGTGGATTTTTTTTTTCGTATCCAAGTTTTTACAGATCTACTTTTTCGTATTTTATTTCCTATTCTAATTAATATATTTCTTAGGCCATCAAATAATTAAATTTTATTGTTCCAATAAATCTTTATTAAATTATATGTAATATGGTACATCATTAATTATCTATATTTTATTAGTGCATATCATTATTTATCTGTTAATAAAGTATATATAAATATTAGTACGTAACTTTCAGGAAACATTTTTTTATTGTAAAAATGAGTCCTTTCAATGAATGCATAAATAACAAAGAAATTATCATTTTCAACCATTAAGTTAAAAATCTTGTGCTTATGAAACAAAGTCTAAGCAACGATGGGAAGTGTATTTAGTGTAATTTAAATTCAGCTAGTATTGATTATACAAATTAAATAATATTAGATAAATTTCAAGTAAACTACAAATAATAAAAGTGGTAAGAGTCATAAGTATATAGGGTTATAATTTCTTTTTCTTTGATAAACAATTTAGGCTGTTAAAGACACATATTTTCTTTCTCTCAGTTCTCTTTGTTCAACATGTTCCTAACAAAAACTGATGCTTAAAATATATTAAAATAATTTATTTCTTAAAATGAAAACAAAAGTGGAGTAACAACGTAACTACATCTTACCAACAAGAGATTATACAGTTTTTTTATTTATTTATTTTTTTCTCATGTTGAGTTCATTCGGAAAATAATTTTCTGTATTCAGTTATCTCTGATCTCTTCAATTAGAGTTCCGTGCAGACCATAAAAATTCTTTATTATTGAAATAATTAAAAATCCAATCATTCCCGCTCTAGAAATAGATTTAATTATAGGCACATGTATGATAAACTCAATGAATTCCGTGGTACCTGAGATACATTGGCCAATAAATCTTTTCCTATAGTTCCTAAAGTGCCTTTTTAAATATTCATTTGAATAAATAGTACAGAAGGACAGAATTAGCCGGACCCCAGGGGCCACGAATTGGGAGCACCTAGTTAAATTTAAATGAAAACCATGGGGGAGCAATATTTCGATTTCGTCTGATCGAGTCCCAGAATTCGACATAATTAGTTTCAATGTATTTAATTTCTAAAAACTAATTACCTTAACTAATTAATACTGATTGGATGGGGCGAATGTCAGCCCTACCCGTCGATTCGATTACCGTGATTAAATGTTCCACCACCAGGTAACAAATTATTATTTATGATATTTACTAAATCAATAATTTTAAATATTTTATATAATAAAACAAAGAAACTCCATATTTAAATGATAATTTTGATCGGTATCCATGTGATAGTGGAATAACTCAATTTAAATGTAAAATCGTTAATGCTCGGCAGTGTCCATCACCGGTATGTAACTCCGAAGAAAAAGGAAGATACTATTCACTTCTTGGGGCCCTGTTATAAGTATAGTAAAATTAGAATAAAATATTTTGGGCAGTGAAGCTGTTCTCCAGAACAATTATTCAGTTCATGAAAAAACCCTAATTGGAGAGCTGTTAGCAACTATGTGCGACAAGCTACTCTGGAAAGAGTTCAGTTGAATAACAAATGAGGGATCAATGTTATACTACAGTTGGTTCCAAGTTTAGTTTAATATTATTGGTTCGTTTCTTTTAACATAATCGTATTGTGGTTTTACTTACATATACCATATAGCTTATTTAAAAAAAATATTTTTTCCATTGTCTATACGTTCTTAATGTATGCATAGATAATTTTTTAATATAAAAAAAAAACATTTCATTTAAAACAAAGCAGAATACATTTTCACTACCTGTCCCCGCATGTGCCATTACCATGACATCATCGCCTACTTTCTAGTAACAAGTGTGAACTAATTATATGATGACTCTCCTCTTTAGTGATCTCACCTATTTTCTTTATTCCAAAAATTATTTTGTGATTTCGTGCACCTCCGCAACCCCTCGAAATTTTATTAGAGGGTTGACAATTTGTAGGTCAATTGATTTTGAATTAGTTAAGGGCCATTTGAGAACTGAATTTATTTTTTTCCTTACTCACGATTTTCCATACCTCAACAGCTATACTACCCATCTCCTTGTTCGCCATGTTTGTATTTAATTATACTAATCTTTAACATTCCTTAACTTATCTTATATGTTATTAGCGGTCGTTATCTATTGTTATTTTAGTTATTTTCTACATCGATTATTTCAAATGTCTATGTCGCTTTTTTTTAATATACATATTATTAATTTGATCACAATCACTATTATAATCTTCAATTACACCTCTCTTATTTATTGAACTTTCACTAATTATCGTAAGATATGTACTCTTAACTTTTTAATTATTTTTTTTAAATTTGTAATTTGATGAGTGAGATGAAACTTCGGCACATATAATTCTAAAAAAAAAAGAATGACAGTTCTGATTATGTATTCCTTTAAATCTGCCTTAAAAGCTTTTCAGATACAATGTCGATAAATTTTTTTTCATCTTGCTAATTAAAATATCTTGAAGAATTCACTGACTGAAAGTAAATAAAGCAATTTTTGCTATTCCCGCTCCAACAATTGATTTTCGATTATTTCCTGGGGAATCCTGTAATTGTAACCCCGGATGCAGGGATTATTATGGGTTAAAATTGAACGAATGTTTACCTTAAATTTCCTTATATCCTTTAAAGCTTATTCTCCTACCAATTGTGGTTTAATTAATTTTAGGGCTGTTGATAAATACAATATCCGGGATATCTTGAGAACAAAATATCACCATTCGATACATATCGATTGTAAATAAAGCAAATTACTTACAAAAACTTCGATAAGATTAAATACTAATTTCTTTCTACTTAAATACTAATTTCTTAATAATTGCATTATAATTTATTATATTATATATCTTACAATAAAATCATATTTTTATAATTACTCGTAGTAAGCCTTTACTCATCATCGACATGAAAGGAATAAGAATGCACGCAGAAAAAAAATTAAAATAAAATAAAAATGTGGTAAAGAATTATCTTTCTAAATGTTTAACATTACATTCAACATAAATAAAATTTTTTCTTAAATTTGTTATGAACATTTTTAGCATATGTTGAACTGAAGAGCTTAGTGTACGAAAAGTAAGTAAGACTAAAGTATTTTATTCTAATCAAATAATATATATGTAAACTATATCTGCGTACTAGGGACAAGTAAACTGAGAATTCATTTAAAGAATGGATTCATTTTTTTAAAAAATCGTTCTTTCGAGTGATATTTGTATTATCTGTTTTCTGTATTATAACATTAAAAAATGAACAGGTAATGAATAAGAGTGCATGACCTTAAAAGAAAGATTTTTTTTATTTTAATGGTAAAAGGTAATGGGTTTACTTTTAGCACATTAAATAAATATCATAATATTTTAATCAAATAACATTTGGCCGTTTTTATTTTACTCTCAGACAATTGATGGAGAGTCACAATGAGGACTAACAGGTTATGGAATATCTATCGTGTTTTATTAAAATTTGAAAAAATATATTTTTGGCCGTAAAAGAAAAAAAATGGTTATTTCCTGGGTAACCATATGGTTTTTTGGACAGCAAAATCAAATCTTACTTTAAAAAAAAAAAAAAAATGAAAACAGTTACTAGCCTACTTTCCATGAAGCATCTTTTGATTTTTGTTATTGTTAAATATATAAACTAAAAATTAATGAAATTAATATTTTTGCTAATATTTTTCTTTTTCTATACAAAATAACCATCACTTGTTATATCACAAGTGTGCGGACCAATAAGCCGAAAATCGTACTGTTTCCCCCGACTTGGATCTAAGGGAAGTCTGGGTTCCTTTTTGAACATATTGATTGCTTAAAAGTTCATTTTGAGTAATTATTATTATGCATTTTCCTGATAAAACCTTTTAGTCACCCAAATATCGGGGATGATGATTAATAAAATAGTTCTAACAATAAAATATCAAAAAAATATGAGCTGTTGGAGCCAGAGTCAGCTTTGGGCGCATTGATAAGAACGCTGTCAAATATCCTTTGACCTAGCAGCAACAAAAAATGTTTCATAGAAATCGGCATTCCCATATCCGTAGCCTCCCCTTGTTAGTGGAGTAAGTAAACCAATGTATTTTCTGTCTTTTAATTGCCCCTAACTATTTATGTTATTTTCGGCCAAGACTCTCATTGGAGTCGTATACTGCCTAACCATGGTTGGGGGTCACAGTTTTTCATTAAGTGGGACCACTACTCAATGAAAAAATTCAACGCCGCAGGCCGGATTCGAACCCGCACCGCCAATAGACATCAACAAATTGGTAAGAATGTGTCATAACCACTGAGCTATGGGCGACCCTATTTATGTTATATACTTCTTTCCGATTTCTCAAAACAAAATTTCTGAATGATTTTATCCACTTGTTCATTTACACTGAATTTCTCGCGAGAAACTTTCTCTCAAAGGACTGAGAAGAATGTAGTTCCTAAACCGAGATAGCTTTTCCTCACCAATAGAGGCCATGAAAATAAACCTTTCTTGATCCTAATGAAAAGCTAGCTATAAAATAATTTTCCGACCGAGAAGCGACGGCATTAGCTTTCCCTAATTGTCCATAGTAAAGAGTCCCGTGCGGCCTCTAAGTCCGCCAGAGCGGCTCGTCATTCAGCCGGCTAACTAATTAAAGCTACAAACTGAGGAAGGGGGGGAGTGAGGGAGTGGGAGGGAAGGGGGTAGAGTGAGGGAGGAGGGGGGGGGTCGAATTTTCGTAGGCAAAGCTAATTAGATCGGAGCGGAGCTTGTTACCTTGATTTATACGGCCAGTCCAATACTCCCCCCCCCACTCTTCCACCACTCAACCGGCTACAGCTGGTTAAATACCTACTTAAAATATTTAAAACGTGACCCGAGTGTCTACGGCCGTTTCTGCGAGATTTCATCTAAACGTGCAACCTCCTCGCCTTATCTTTATGTTATTAATTCCACAAGATGTAGAGATAAAAATTAGGGTGTTTTATGTTTAAAATTCGCAAATTTTATACCTAATTTCAAAAACTTAAATTTTAAGCAAACATTGTTGCGGATGGATAATTCCCCCCTTGTCGAAGGGTTGATTCTGGTAGCTGTAATGAAATATATAATTTTTAAAGTAATAGTGAAAATTCTTTTCATGTTAATTAAGATATACAGAATAAAGTGTGACAATGATAGCTGAATTATTTATTAGTTTCATCTCATTTAATTATCAGTTTTCAAGATGTAATAAAATAAAATCATATGAATAAAAGATACAAAGAACAGACGAGAATATTGGATATAATATTTTTAACGTGAGATTAACCCCTGAAGACAAAGAAGAACTTCCAAACGTTGCCTCTGTTTTCTATCGAGAAAAGGGAAATATAGGATTTTATGTTAGTAAAAAATATTTTGTAAAGTTCTGAAGATTTATATGATTAAATTGAGCATTTCCGTTATAGGATTGAAGTTGGATTTACACATATCCGATTTTTTATGTTTTAGTTATTTTTTATTGTCTTATATAAAGTCTGGGATAAGTTTTTCATTCTTAAGGACCACCTCAACCGCGTACATCGGGAATGATTAAAGACGTCGGCGACGGTACCCCTACCACTACGACAAATATAGTGACTTGCTGGCCAGCTCATGTCGAAGAAAAATACCTTGGATCGAGCGAGCGATATACCTGTTGTTCACCATTTCCCAACCTACCCATGAGCATCAGTGCGAGTAAGCGACGAGAAAACGCCAGGACGTAACCGCGGTTGCGAAAACGTCGGACAAATAGACTAATATGTATGTATCTATGAAACTAACTACCCGGCTCTCTTTTCTTTAATCATATTACCGATTATTATTAGTCTCATACTAACACACTAATCGTATCTGTCTCTCCTGGGAAGGAAGACTTGGTTTCAGACAAATATACTAGCATGTTAACCCGAGAGCTAAATGGTTCTCAATTTTAGCTTCATTTACCCTTACAGATTTTAATAGAACTCTTTTCAGCTCACAATCAAGGGATCCCGGCGTGAACCATGAATCAGGCCCCAGATGCTCATGACGTATACAATACTTCTATTAAAATAGAATGAGATGGTATTTTCCAACGTTTCGGCCCTCAATGTATTGAGGTGGCCTCTTCATGACCGCATCTCTGACCGTCTCCTTTCAATTCGCGTAAAGTCAATAATCTATATACTATATATCTTATAAAATCTGAAGATGGTACGAGTGCGGTAAAATAACTCAAATATTAACTATTTATTGTTAGCCAACCGTTTGTTCCATTCTGCAGGGCTCATCAAGGCAAAAAAAAATGCAAACAACTAAAATAATATAGCAAATTAAGGGAATAATATTAAATAAAAGTACACTAAGGTGTTGATAAAAATAATATAAAATATGTGAACATTTATATTAAAAAGAGCAAAGTAAATTAAAGAGAGATAATATAAAAACATTAATTATTATCTTACTTTAGTATTATTTTATATGTCATTAATACAATTATATCTTACTTTAGTATTATTTTATATGTCATTAATACAATTTTATCTTACTTTACTATTACTATTTTATATTTGTTTGTTTTCAAACGTAATGTCATTTGTTAACCGTCAAATTTCCCCTTTCCCCTACCCTGTTATACCTTGCTTCTACCTCACGCTCATTCTTCCGCTTTCCTTCATTTGAAAGGTGGGTTTCCTATTTGGTTTCGTGTTTTCTTTTTTTCCAGACCTTTATTTTATTTTGATTTCCCTTATTTTCCATCTTTTAGTGTGTACTCGTATATTTTTCTTTAATCTACTTTTATATTTGTTATTATTTCTGTCTTCATTATGTGTCTAATATTGTTTTGGGATTCTTGTTTATTTATACTTTTCACTAAATTTTTTTTTTTATTGTCTTTAATACTGTGTGCATTTTTATGTAATTTTTCTAATATTCTTCATATTTTTAGTCATACCTTAGTTTGCTTTGTTATTCTCTCACTTTGTTACATCATTTGAGTTGTTTTTTTTATATTTTTAAGTCTTGGTGAATCCCCCATAAAGCGGGATGAAATGTTAGCTCATAATAAATAGATTATTTACTCTTTATGTTATTTTAACTGTACTTACACCACCTTCTTCTATTATTTACACACGGCCAATTAACGATCTTCCAATAATTAAATATCTTTAATTATTAAATTTATATCATTTTTAAGTTCCTCTTTTTATCACATAAAGAACGTGCTTAGCGTAAATATAAAACTAAAACTGTTTAACATTTACTGTCAAACATAATTATAATTGAATAAATGTGGGTTAATGCTAGTAATAGTTCACTGTAAGAGTAAAGAGTATTAGAGAAGAGCATATATGTAATTTTCACCATCGAAGGCAATCTCACCTTCCCACTCTCCCACAACTTGAATAATAGTTGCCAACCAAGTTGCAGAATCAAACCAAACCTCAGATATCGCTTCGTGTTCTCCCTAAACTGATACAAGTAACTTCAGGGATTAAACCATGAGTTCTAAAACAATAAGCTGCAACTTCAACTTACAATAATATTTCGCAGTGTATACCTGCTTACCGAGAATTCTAATGTGCTTTGGAAATTTAATCCTATTCGAATATTTTCACATTAAATTCCTTCTCAAAAAATATTTGGTACGGTTATATTTTAGTCTATGTTCCAATATTTATGCTTGGCCTTTACTTTCTTTTATTTGTTACTTGTCTCTGAAAAATTGCCATTATTGTCTTTTGTTTAGACATTCTTAAGTCCTAACAATATACAATGTTTTTATAAGCTATTTGATCGTTTTTATGTCAGTAAAATAAGGATAAGATGATAATTTAAACATTGGACATATTTTATTTTAGATAAAAATAGATTATATTATGCTATCTCAATGTTCCTTGTAATTCAACATAGATAATTCTTTTATTTACTTAAAAATAGAACGAACTTTGAAAACTTGTCTATACAAATCAAGCCAATTTGTAAAATTGGTAGATTTTTTACTTAATATAGGATAAATATATCTTTTGTATGTTGTGTATAGCGACATTAATATTGTGATGTGAAAAATATTAACAGACCTGAATATCAACTAAATACGTTAACAAAAATCGATACGCGAGTGAGCGATCACAAAATCGATAGCATTTTCATTTTCTGCTACTTTGAAAACATATAAGAGGACTCTATGCTATAAATCCTAAAAGGCTAGGTAAATGAAATCATCAACAATATTTTCTTTATTTATAATCTTGCACTTTCTTGAGACTGATTAATTATGTTTTGTGTAAATAAAATATTATCCACTTTAGTCTCAAAAAATTGTTATTCTATTTATAAGTTCGACGTTTCGGCCATCCTCAGGGACGATCTTAATACAATTTTAGAACTAAATCATTTAAAAAACAACTTCATGCAGAATATTCTGCCCGGGTCAATCCAAAAAATTACCCTAATCAGTCGATTTTCACATTAAAACTAAAATAAAAATAGTTTTAATGTAAAATAATTAGGGTAATTTTTTGGATTGATCTGGGCAAAATAGGATGGCTGACTTGGCCGAAACGTCGAACTTATAAATAGAATAAAAATATTTTGATACTAAAAAGGATAATATTTTATTTATATTAAACAATATTTTCATTTTCTAAACCTCCTTAAACGTTAAGAAAAAAAACTTGAAATAGTAATTAGAGAAGTACACAATTTTTTTATGTTTGTTATAATCCATTACAAACATAATCGTAATTGATGCGTATGTTAGTACTTCATTACACTGTGCTCATTTTTACTCAAAATTAAATAAGTAATCAATTACTCCCCAAATATGTTTTTAGTAGGTTGACCATCTATCCGGTAACCATCGTCCAGTAATCCATAGGGATATGTAATATAATGTGATAACCTATAATCTATTTGCCATTGTCCATCCATTTATTTTATAGTTATCATTGAATTTAAAATAATACTTTTAATCCTTTCGTACATTTCCCTATATTTTTGAATCTTCGGTTTTCTTTTATGGTATTCCAATTTTCTTCCAGTTGAATGATACATTCTTCAATAGGCACATTAAAGTTTTTTTAATTCGCAGTATTCTATGTTACATCTAATTCCATTTTTTTACTTACAGAGCATTAATTACATCAGATCATGAATTTTTATATTTTTCTTTAATAGATGGCATTATTTTACTATCAGATGATTTATTACATAAATGACGGGTAAGAATCCAAAATGTGATTTGTTCGTTTTATCGCTGTTTCTAACATTGCATTCTTCCATTTTTGACATACTACTCCCCTCCCTTTCTCCTCATGACAGTTCCCCGCGAAAAGATTAAGATTGCGGAAACAATCTTGGTCTCTCCGCGGTAAATCAATTTTATCGGCTACTTGTCTGCTTAATGTTGGTCTACATCAGCTGCCACCGCCTGAGCTCCAAGGGCGTTGTCATAACGCCTTATTTAACGTGATTCAATTTAGATAAAGTCCCAGGCAACAAAGGTCCCGCAAAACCGCTGCGTTAATGTAGGGCATAAATTTAGATCTCCGATAGTGATTGTAGTGGGATGATGCTGAAGATATCCGAGTCATAAATTCACATATAACTACTTACTTATAGGATGTTCAACACTTGTATGGGGAGGATTTATTCCCAACTTTGATATCTTAACTTAACTTAAATGTTATTTTGTGATAACTTTATACCGCTAATTTCTTTTTTTTTAAACAGGTCAATATATTTTTCCCTTTTATATTCTAATGTCAAGTTTTTAAATATTTTTTGTGACATATAGACTGTATTGATATGATTTGTGAATAATGTCTTGAGGTGATCTTTTTCATCCTCCTCGGAGAAAGACTAAACAAAAAGATGAAGCGAAGTTAGAAACCAGTGAGAGTTTATGATGGATGCTTTTATATATGCTTTGGGTTGGATCGACGTTAAATAGAACATTCAGAATGATTTTATTCGTGACAAAGTAAGGTGCATTGTCATATGTGCATATAGTTATGATTACATTGAGAGGAATTCGAGTTGGAAGCTCAAGCCCATAGGTCCAAACAGACCTTATTATAGCCAGGTAAATCACTATATTGTTAAATAGTATATTGTAGTATCAGTATATTGTGAAGATAGGACCGTTTGTCAACTAAGTGTTGTATCAGTCAGAATTGATCTGCAGTTTCCTGTATTTTCAGTTCTGTATAAAAATATCAAGCAAGTCATTCGTTCTGATTTCGTCCAAGGCACCGGATTTTTTTGATAGGGATAAATGAAATATTATCAAAGGATAATGTAGGGTATACTTTGATTATTAAAAATTCAAGAATTGATAAAGATAGAAATATTGTAGTGTTTCCATGAGGGAGATAAAAAAAAAAACATATTTTCAATTTAACCAAGATGTTCATGACGTTGAGGTATATTAAGAAGAAAAAGAGCTTCCAAATTCCTAAATAAAATAAGACACACCATTTTCACAAGACACGGGCATTTACAGCTTATATGTCTATCGCAAGAAGAATTGCGTGAGAGATCTCAGATGAATTACGGTGATAAGTTCAACTCGAAGAAATGCCGTATCTTCACGTTTCGTTTTGAGTATAACGTTAATTTACGGTAAATTTATTTGTTGCTACTTACTGTGTTTCATTGATGAACTATCTTTTCCAGTTTTTTTTTTCTATCTGAAGTCTAGATAAACTAGTATTAAACAGCCATAACTAATTATAAAATCTGGAATTGCGATTTCATCCATTTAAATGGAATTATAAGTACAGTCTTCAAATTATTAATTCAATTAATTGTTCCACTTAATTATTGTTTCAACAGTTTTATTTTTTAAATAAAATCTTGTGGATGAAAGAGTGAATTAGTCACCAAATTAACTTTTTCATACATGGCCAGTGTTTCATCTTAACAGATTTTATTATAATTATTATGAATAAAATGTTTAAGGATCATGTGCTGCTGGCTCAGTGGTTTCATGATGAGTGTACTGTAAATGAAACAGTGATGATTTGTTTTAATTTTATTTAAATTGTTTTCTATGTGAGAAAATAAAAAATAAGAAATTACATTAACTGATGAATGATTGAGATATATTTGAGTCTCTTTGATAACGAAATAATCTTTTAAAAAATAGTAGAAATGCTAATTTATTTATTTATAAGTTGCTCTAATTATTTTTTATTTGATCTTCTAATTTATTTATTAATCAGATATTATAATGTATTTTTTAGTTTTAATTATCAAATTATTAGATATTCTAATTCAATTTATGTTTTAAGGTATGTTAAAAAAAAAAGTTTTACAATAGTAAATAGTAAAATCAATATGTTTATGAAGATAAACGTACCTTTTCACATCTGTATTTAAACGCAGAGAAGTAATATTTCAGGGCATTTTTAGGTCTCAAATGTCTCTTGACGCATGCGGCCAAACTTTAGCCCTGCGATGGAAAATCACTCCACGTTGTAGAACCAGGGATTAAATTGAGTTATTGATTTACTTACATGTGGAATTACAATGAAAACAATGAATATAATAAATGTTTCCTATTTGATATAGGATATAGATGCGGCGAGAGGGATGCACTGGGATCTCTTGAGCTCTGCTCTACCCCTCACACGTGGGGGATAGAGTGGGCTCAAGGATCCTCAGGTCGATTGTGTAAATATTGTATATATTATTTTATCATTATGTTATTTTATTTATTTATTTTTCATACAGATAGTTTGATTATGTTCATCTTGTCTATTCTTTTGTTTGTATATATTTTAAGAGAGTTTTTTTTTTATTATAGTATGTATGAGATCATTCATCACTATTACCTATTGCCCACAATTGTGTGGCAGATTGTAATATCTATCAATAAATAAATCTATCTATCTTTTCACAAAAAAAAGATATTTGATATAAATTTTATATACTGACATCAGAAAACAATGTAGAAATGAAGACAGTTCGAATATTTGAACTGTCTTGAGAGAGTTCTGAAAACGGAATTTAAATTTTGAAATTTCCATTGGAACGTTTTTTTTAATATAAAAATTTTTTAATAGTATAATTCCTTATTTCTAATTTATTTGGTAAATTAATATCATGTATTAAATTTGCATTAAAATTAACTAAATAAGCTGACCAATTAAAAAATAAACAAATGATATTTGTTTAACGGTTTAAATTTGGTTAGAATTTGCCTTCAGGGCTAATTCCACCTGATAGGAACTCAAACAAAAGCGGAAAAACTATTTTCAACTCGAAGCTGGAAAATAAAAAGTTGGGTCAGAATTTGTAATTAATTGACAAACTGTAGAAGGGCTACAAAGGCATTACAGGGGGTAATATACCTTACTCGCAATATATTAGCCAAGCCTAAATTTTCTCCACCCCGTAAATTTAACCCTCCCCTAAAATATACTTTCATCACCCCCTCTTTCTCACCTCCCGTTATTTTTTTTTCAGTAACCCCTCTTTAATTACAACACAGATTCTCATTTAGGTTTAAACATACATCAACCTTAAGGCTGCTGGACCCAGTATTTTTTTTTATTATTCTCACTAGGGAGGCCTATGAAATTTTTTAATTAAACGGTGAAAATATAACTTAACCATTGTTGAGTAAAAGTTAAAGTTTATTTTATCATTCAAAAACTTATTAATATATTTATTCGTATTATTTGATTGTCAGGAATGAAATAGATATTAAGATTCAAGACAGATTAATGCACACGTGTACAATATGCAAATTTATTTATGCATAGTTCAAGGATACTAGAAACTGTTAGATTAATATTATTATTAGAGTTAATATTGGGCGGGACGCTCAGTATGTTCTATAATGAGGAATGTAAAGATATAGAAAACCCCTTTCGTTTGTTTTTACCTGCTACTGAAGGTTTCAGCACTAGACATAATACTAATTGTAATAATTAAGGTTCAATTACTGTATTTGTCATATAGTTGGAGTCTCTAAAATTTTAATAATTATTTATTTTAGCTGCTTTTATTGTGCCAATTATTATTCACAATCTTGGCTTGAACTGTATTTTATAGTACAGAAAATGTACAAACAATAAATGACAACAAAATAATAAATAAAGAGAAATAACTAAACTTAATATAAAATAAACTTATTTAACACATTAATTTCTATGTGAAACTATTCTCCTCATTTGTGGTGGAAAAATCAGTACTCTTGAGATCCCAGCGTTTGGTTTACAACCGCGTCACTTCTGCTGGATGCCAGTGAAGGTCGAGTATTACCGCAAATATTCAAGATATTATTTGAGAATTTTTCCAACGTAAGAACCAATTTATAATTGGTGTCTAGGGTGTTGTTTGAATCCTCAAAAATCATTGCAAAGGATGAGTGAATCTCGATAGAGAATTTGCTTAAGGATTAGAATATGAATAAGTTTCTGAGAACATTGGTGAATGGATGACATAAGGTTTAAAGTAAGCGGGATGTTAAGGTCACAATGTCATGTATTGTTGGTTACATAACAATAACTATTGTAGGAAGAACTCTAGACCAAAAGCGTTTCAAATTGGAAAATTTACCTGACCATCACATTTCGTGTCGGTATGTCCAAATTTGATTTAGTATTCTCTTATAAATTACTAGTTAGTTATAAACTAAACTCATTCTTTCGTTTGACATTGTACTTTAAAAGGCCCAATTTTCATCCCGATATTGTTCGTTATAAATAGATTATCAGGAACAGAAGGTTAATTGTGGGTTAGGCTAACTCCAATACTAAAATAAATCGTCTAACCTATGTATTTACTTCATTGATCTTGTAAATTAGTCAAGCTTTAGGTAAAAAATGGAACCAAATCAGGATTAACTCAGGGTTAAAATATGACCTAAACCAATTTTGTTTATCTCTGGAATAGAAATTAGGTTACGTTTAGTCCAAGACAACATTAGTTAATTTAATGAACGAAAAACTCCATTTTATTTTCAAGTGTATAAGACACCATTTTTTAAAAAAATGAAATGTAAACATTACTTTTGGCTAGAGTCTTTTACCAATTTCGGGCACACTTTGAGAAGAAGGTCCTCCTAAATCTAGAACTTTTTTCTGAACAATTTTGGTTATTAACAGATTAATTCTAGTTAAAACTAGTTCATTATTTAATATTTGAAGTATAACAAACATAAAAAAGTACTAATAAGGGATTTTGATTGTTCATTAACAAAATCATGAATTACTTCTTCAAAGTATGTCATTCCTAATTTCTTGGAGTACACTTTCTAGCGCCATCAGTTCTAAACTCCTAGTGGTCTTTTAGTGCATAGATGGTACTGATTAAGCCGTCTTTTTAAAATTATTTTCTTTTTATTTTCCTGTTCTTGTAAAAATTTATTATGATTATTTTATTTTTTTTTTAAATAATAGTTAGATAGTTCCTTTAAATTTGCTGTATTAAATCTTTCTTTGAACTGAATCAAACGATGTTACTAACTCAATAGAGAATTTTTATAAAATCCTGGAACTTAACCCGATCAGTATGAACCTATTACCATTGTTAGAGGATTAAGGTAACCTTAATAGCGATAAGATTCTTCTAAAAAGAACTTTTCATCCTCCCCGACCTAGCTAAGAATAGAGGAACAAAGGGATCGCTGGGTATACAAAGATATAGCTGACGATAGGAAGAGCTGTATCAGGAGTACACTGTCCACGAGGGTGCCCCCCTCAGCTGAAAAATTGATAAGCCACGGAATTGGCTATCCGCCCCCCTTCCTGCCCTTCTCTGTTAGCCCTTGTCCTTATACTCACGAAGGTAAATTCTGGAAAGATCTCTGTCGAATATTCTAATAAAATCGAAAAAGAGGTTATTCGGTACACAATCAAATAAATTGTGTGTTTCAAGTATGTAGGGAAATGTATAAATTTTTTGTTGGATTGTTTCAATTAAAATTTATACATACACTGTTGCTACTACAACAAAAACAATCTTATATACCTCTTGATGTGGAGAATAAAATACACTAATATTAATATAATATTTTGTTTTTAATTAAAATTTTTATTTATTGATTAATATCACAATCTGCCACAAAGTCGTTGGACAATAGTGATAACTGATTACATTCATTCTAAAATGAAATAAAATTAGAATAAAAATAAATAAATAAATGAACAAAAGAACATAAAAAAAAATCTCTCTTAATATATAAATATATTTACAATAAATTAATGCTTTTCTCTATGCATCCATATCTTTCAATCTGATGATTTAAAATAACAAAATTGCTGTTTCAATTTGATTTCATATTTTCATGGCTTACTAAAGAATATTGAATAAAGAAATAGATAGGGATAAAAAACAGAAAAGGTCATGGGTTCGATAAATTTTAAATCTTTCTAGTATTTCACCAAGTGTTTGTTGCGATAACTATCAACCTTGGACGAAATTGTTACTAAGCCCCGAGGGGAGAGCTAGAGAGGTGAAGGAGGCTGTGGAGAAGTGTCCTGCCATTGGACACTGCTGTGGCCCCAGTCCCAGGGGGTTTGTCCTCGGTTCGGGTCGTAAAGAAGCCCTCGCTGTTATGGTTCCGATTTCTAGTCCCTTATCAGAAATGCTTCTCCAGCCAGTCGATTCAGTTAAAAAACAAAACTTCTAAGGCTTTACATTAATTAATAATAGAGTTTTTTTTTTTCAAAAACTACAATTTATGATGTTTATCTGATTGGCTTCTTTCTGAGCTATCAGCCTTTACACTTTATTTATTTTTTTTTGTGTATTAAATGTGTTGTACGAAAATTTCATTCAAAAAGGAAAACACATCAGTGAGAATCTATGATAAAAGATAGCAAAATTTCAGTTAGAAATTGTGTGTAAAAAAAAAATAATTAAAAGTTACTAACAAACTGACTTAAAACTTACTGTATTTAATTTAAAAAAATAAAATTATGAAAGGAAATATACAAGATCAAACTATAATGCAAAATTGTAAATAAAGGAAGACAGACGGACAGTCCTAAACGTCGAGGTGGAGCTTATACAAAATTTGATTAATAATTTTAAAATTCATAAGATTGAGTTATTAAAGCTAAAGCTACTAACGAGCTCAGAAAAAAACTGAAACCATTATATATATATTTAAGAATGTTTATTCTGTTCCAATCGCAGTAATAAGATTTGATTGGAAAAAATTGTTTAAATGTATTTGCTTACATATAT
>NW_027116476.1:509749-523147 GCF_000696795.3 Halyomorpha halys | reverse complement strand
TATATATAGCTTTAATATTCAAACTATTTATTATTTTAACTATAGATTATTTAATCAGAAGTCATTATTTTCACTAAAAAAAATTATAAGGCCACAGTATGTCCGGGATGGAGTCCATATGGAAACCAGAGAAACACAGTTCTGGTTACCGTAGGAACTAGGAACTAGCGAATAAATATTTAGGCGGATGCGCTCTCAATCTCTGCAAAAGAGTAGTACCGATTGCTCTAAGCCTGTACACACAATACCCAACACTCTACCATTGTCCAATAATTCTCTCAACCCTCTTAACGAACCTCAAATCTTTATGACAGATCCATCCTCTTAACGGGCAATTTTTATTGGAATCCCAGCCAACAAATTACAAATGTAACCCATTTAAACCCTCCAATCGAGTGCGGACAATAATGTTATTTTCCACGAGATCAGGAGGAACATTCACTCTTTTATAACAGACTCATAATATATGAACATTCATAATACATTTAGTTATTATGAATGTATACAGCACCAGTATATGTAATTAAAAAAAATTAAACACCCATCTTAAAATTTTAGAGATATTTTAAAAGATAAGTATAATCCACAAATCGAATAATAAAATAAATCATGAGGTGTTGATAGTTGACCGTAGATTAATAAGTGGAGAAGATGATGGAAGAGGGGGTGCGTCCAGCACAAAAAAAAAAAAAAAAAAGTATTTTTTTCGAGCCCTCGCTTCGACCTGAGTTTCAGATCTTCATCACGGAGCTCTCGGCAGGGATTCTGGATAGACTGATTTTTTTTTAGCAGCTTAGCCTGAATATCTGCCGGAAGCATCTTTAATAAAATAAATCCATCTTTCCATGATCCCAATTTTCTATTAATTTGGCACCATAGCCACAGGTTACCTCAGAATGATCATCGAAATTGCGGACAAAGTTGTAACCAATTTCCGTATTGTGTCCTACAAAACGATGATTAAGACGAAATGTCATTTGTTTTTAACAGTTTAAAATCATTTTATTGGTAGCTCAGATTTAAGAGGCATCAAAGCTTAACATCATTTTTACATTATTTTTATATTATCCTCTTCATAGCTAACAACTCGTATCTGTGTAATGGATTAAATCATTATCGCTATGTTATATACGAAGTATTTCCAAGCTATACGTATTTGTTTTACATGTTTGAACATAATTATTTTCGTTGTTTCATTTATTTCTGTATGTTTTGATTTGTATTCAAACCAAAGTGAAACATTGAAGCAGAAAGGGTATAACAGAAAGACTCAAGAGATAGGTGCCGGTTGGGAACTACACGACACAGCCATAGACCGCAGACAATACATATCCGCCCCTACACATCCTCCTACCGTACAGTGGGACCTCATTGTCTTCAGGGTTGGTTGCCTCTTGCTGAAGGATGATTTAGATGGTGTGTGTATACTGAGTTACTGGTTTGGGATTGTTGGTTTGCAGCCAGCAAAGGTTCCGGGAAGATATATTGGCTTCTGTTTTTATTTTTTTCCCCTTGTTTTTATTGCATAGAGATATGATAATAATGCTTGGGTTAATATATTTATCTTGGTAATGAAGTACCGTACTCGAACGTACATTGAGATTTATATAAGTGTGTGACATTAAACATAGCTGTTAAGGCATTGAGAATGCTTATATGTCGTATTTTAGATGATAAATTATTTTTTGTATTTTATATTTAAAAGTGTAATCACATACTTTAAAAATCAGTACTTTATGGTTTCTTAAGGTGAAAATAACGAATATCAGTTTTGTTCCTGCCATGAATAAGGCGGTTTATGAATACTATAGCGAAGCTGTTTATATATAAATGCGATCGAAAGATATCAGGTGGTATCGGCGTTTTTAACTGCTGTCATTAATTTTCATTTTTCTGCTTTAACTATTTATCGAATGCCTTAATATATTAGTATTGGTACCAATGGGAACTGTTATTTATTTCAAGCAATAAGTAAATGTACTTTAATGGAAAATCTTTTTAAAATGCTTCATTTAAGTAATTTTAGCTTCATAGGTCTTGAGTTTTGAACTAGGTTGTTCACGCTCACTCAGGCCATTTTGGGAGGCTTGATTATTAGGACACAGAAGTCCTCAAAATATGTAACCCATCCAATTTTTTTAAAAATTATTTATTTATTGTTATTTACAACTGTATAACATATATACAACAAGTAAATTTGCGAGATAGTGACTTGATACAAACATGTGGAGAATCTACCCATTGATAGAACTCCAATAACATTTCTAGAGGAGAAGATCCCGATGTCATCTTCTTTTCAGACGCCTAGGAGGATTATTAGGTAATGAAGGAGAAGCCAGATTAGAAACAAGTGGATTTGGGTGGTTGGGAAGTTTTCCTTGGAAGGAATGGTGTCTGATTTTAGCCAAATCGGCAAAATATGGGACATTGAGGTCACGATGGATGACTTGATTTGTGACAAAGTAAGAAGAATTTAGGATTTTGGACTGTAAGGATAGGATTCGGGAGGAATTTGATCGTCCAAAATTTGAATTTGAAATTTTGCTGATCATTATTGTTCGATTTATCTTATATTCCCTTCTTCCCATTTTAAGGATAAATTTCAAAAGTGATATAGGACCTCCGCTCACCAGGGATTTTAGTGGGGCTGGTCTAGCCTGGAGGGATTGCCTATTTTGTGTGTTATGATCTCCTCTTGTGATATTGTGACGACATACTCGCTATTACTATATGTTTCAAAGATGAGATAAGTAAGGCCAACACGCCGGATGGGAGTGGCGGTTTTCAATTTTTCAATTTCAGACTCTTAAATATTTCTCGATTTAATTTTTCTCCTCTTCTCTTTTTAAGGAAATATTTCAAAACTGATATATGGTTCTTGTGATACATCGGTCTTTATGAGAAAGTTGCCGTAGTATCACATGCATATACGTAATTTCAGTTTGTAATACATTTTCGTTAAGCCAGGTTGTAACCGTAAGCGCATTCAAATATACCATTTTGCAACACTCGTAGACTCAGGGAATTTTAAAAATTTTATTTACAAAGAAAACTGATACAAAATACTTGCCTTAACTATATATGTACGGTCCTACTAACTCCAAGGGCCCGGGTTCCAATAATAATATGACAGATAATTATTTATTTTGTTACTGTAGCTAAACCCTGTGGGTTCAGGAGCCCAGTGGGGTAAATCTGGCAGTCGATCGTGATTCTGATCAAATCACCTGCTTGAACAACCGCTGGTCTAGTAGCTGTATTTCATTACAAAGTACTGCAATCCTGGCTTTTCAAGGGTTGTAGCAGTAAAAAGTAGATAGTACCAACATATATCAATTGATAATATATAATATGGTAATTGGTAATATCAAAAAATTCAGAAAACGAAAAAGTTTTATGTTACTACGTATTCGATTCTTACTTCCTAAGCCATGTTCTATTCCAAATGCCGTGCACAAAACAAATTCCCCGTATACCATTAAGGATATTGGCAGATAATTTCACCATCAATACCTGAGGGTAATAAAACAGATAGGAGGGAGATTGGATTGTGGACGTAGGCACACATCACCCTAATCACGGTTCCGCCAGGCTTTGGTATCGGTTCCCTAGTTTTATAGCAGTAATACATTATGTTAAAAGCTATTTATTGGTCTGATAATATTGATCTGATAAAACATGTTACGAATAATGATGTTAAAAGAAATAAGTTCTTACAGTAATAGGAGTTAATTAAATTAAAATTTAAGTTAAGCTAACTATAATGTAGTTCATTAAATTCTCAGTTTCTTGGGCAATTTTATGAAATACCATAGTTTCATTATTTAACAAGAATTTTGTTTTGTGTTACTTTTAGTTTTTTTGGGGGGATTTTATAATATACTTTTATTGAGTATAGATATAGATACAGTTACGTTAGTTCATATAGTAGTCCTTTAATTCTAAACAAAGAGAAATAATTAATTCTAAATACAACTGAGCCGTTTCCTTTTTACTTTTAACTTTTAGTTGTTAAAACCAGGAATAATTTTATTTTCCTCCTAATATTAATCATTTTTTTCTTTGAAGCAAGGGAAGATTTTTTTTAAATTTTTTTATAGAATAATACAAATGTATATTGTTTAATTTGCTGTTATTACTGTTGGTGATGTTTCACGCCGATGACTGTATTAAAGTATGTAGTATATTAAATGAAATACTTACGATAACCATTAATTGAATTTGTTATAAAGAAAATAAGTATCATCAGTGGTGCACAGAATTTATTCAATAAAAATAAAATATTTTTTTAAAATGTATTATTATAATCTTTAAGGTTTTATTTTCAGGAGAAGAATCTATTTAATTATGGTTTAGATTTATTTTATGTTTATACTATCAAATTTATTTTCATAGCTATATGTTTTTTTTTTATAAATCTTCCATTTATTTAATAATGGAAATTAAAATTATGCAAATTCGTCTCAAATATTTTTTATTGTTTTATTATTGTTGTTTGTGAAGTGCTAAAATGAATGGCGTTATTTGAAACAGGCTCAGAGACATAGGTTTATTTCCTTCGACAATGAAGTGAGCATATGTTTAACAGTGGGTGCGAAGTATTTTGTTTTGTAAGAAATTAGTCCATTTTATTTATTTTTTTAGATAACTCGATTGAAATGTTAAGCTTATGATAATCATAAATATTAACTGAGAGTGGCTTTAGCAAAGGATTTACCTTTGGAGGCGGAACTTTGCAGGGAGTAAATTTTTGAATAAAAACATTGATCAATTTAAGGCTAAAGCCGGTTAATTTTGCGGGTTTTTCCTGTACAATGTTAAATAAAGGGTGCAGAGGAAAAACAGACTGGCCATTATTTATTTTAAATTTGTGGTATCGGGGTCATCAGTTAATGTTTAATGAAAGCTTTGTTTACAATTTTTCATTCATCTGACAAAATTAGCAGAGTCATTATTATGATGGAACCGAAATTCAAAACTGTTACTAATTCTATTGAATAAATCAAAAAGTATAAAAAGTGACTCTGACCACTTCATATGTTCCATGAAGCCTATGTAATGTTGGGCAAAGTATTAATGATCTAATAGTATAGTAAAGTAAGGATCCTGTTGGACTTGATACTTATTTTAAAGCGAAATTTTGCTTTTGAAATGATAAAAAACTGATTTCCAATGTCATTGACGTACTGGGGTCTACTGAAGTCCTTTTTTTCCCTTTACATGCTTGCTTCAGGTTTTAGTACAAGAGCCCAAAAAGGAGAAAAAAGGCAATTATTTCACCCCAATTTTTGATTACTTAATTGAAAACTATGCATAATTACTAGTCAAAATTGATGAGTTTGGCAAGTATAGCTAGGGGCAATAAAAAATAGCGGCAGTTTTAAAACGTTAAAAATAATTAATTTTTTATTCGGAGCTTAAAACGACAATAGAAAATCAACAATACAATACAACAATAGAATAATAGAAAATCTAAGAGAGCATCATTTAAAGTAGAGTAAATTTTATAAAATGTAAACCCTAATTAAGCTATTTACGTTAAATAGTTCTCGAGATATAGCTTTTTAAAAAGCAACATTTCATAAAAATATTGTATGGAAAGTATTGAACGATCAGTAGTTAGTGAATTTATTTTGAATATCTATATCTCAAAATACATTTTACGTACGGAAGTCTATTAGCACTCAAATTAAAGCTAGCTTAATGTGCTATAAAGTAGTTCATGAAGTTTATTTTCATAGGAGTAGTAGTTTTCATGAAATCAGCTTAAATAAATAGATTTATAAGTGTTCGGACGAACTTGCCAAATTTATATTCATATGTGAATATCATGAAAACTACTACCTCTACGAAGATAAGTGTCATATACTACTTTATAGTAGGTTGAATTTCCTTTATTTTGTGTTTTAGCAGACATATGTGCGTCTTATGGGTTTAGAGATATATTTTTTCAAAAATCCAATATTTTAGAAATAACTAGAATTAACATTTTGTGAGTTTATTTTGTCAAATATCATAAAGACTACTACTCCTACAAAGATAAATATTATTAACTATTTTATAATAAATTTAACTATATTTAATTTGAATGCTAGCAGACATCTCTACATCCAATGGTTTTTCATAAATCAAACTTATTTTCCGAACAACTATAAATCAATTTATTTTAGCAAACATCATAAAAACTACTATTCATAGGATGGTAAAGGTCATAAAATATTGTATATTACATTAAAATAGCTTTAATTTAGGTGCTAATAGACATATGTACATCATATAGTTCCTGAGATATAAATTTCTCAAAATAAATTTACTAACTACTGATATTTCAGTACATTTTTATGAAATGTTGCTTTTTAAAAGGCTATATCTCGAGAACTATCGCACGTAAATAGCTTATTAAGGCTAATCAAATTTACTCGTCTTTAAATAAAGTTCTTTTAGATTTTCTAGTGTTGTTGATAGTTTTTAAGATATAGAGCTCCGAATGAAAAATTAATGTTTTTTTTTAAAGATTTTGAAACTTTTTTTTGAAAATGTTTTATTTCTCCTACCTATAATTGGCAGACTCATCAGTTTTGACTAGTAATTATACATAGTTTTTATTAAAGTAATAAAAAATTGGGGTGCAATAACTGCCTTTTTTTCATCCCAGCTTTTGTACTATTTTATATAGTCTTGGAACAAGTAGCAAAAAAGAAAACTTGTTTTATAATAACGTTTGGGCTTACAAAGTGATCAAAACTGTCAAAAATTATGTCCGAAGAATTTGGCCTTTGCAATCGGGTGAATTGGACATGATCCTAGAAACTAAGCAAAAACGAGGTAATAAACCATAAAGCTCCGATAGTTCTGTTTATTTTTTTTTTTAGTTAGAATTTAAAAATATAAATTTATGGCCTTAGTAAATAGCGGAAAGTTTATTTTATTTAAAAATTCCGATTAATTTTTCATTCTATGCACAATGTTTTGGAAATAACGTTCTGTTGAAAAAAAATTATCTTTTCTTAAAGTAAATTTTATAAAAACCAAATTTAGGATAAACCAAAATATATGATTAGCAGTTAAACCGCAGCAATTTCGGTGATATAGATACATGGAGAATACTTTTAAACAGTTTGAGAGGTTTAAGAATTTAGGGTCCGAAAAAAAACACGAAATTATTGATGTAATAAAAGTAGATGTTTATTACTTTTCAATTTTGAAAATGCTTAGCCCGTGCTTACTATTAAGAAACTTATAAGTCAGAATTTACGGATACGACACTACGGGAAGAACAATGCCTGGTTTTTAAAAATAAAGTATTGCGTAATGTATTTAGACCGAAAAAGGAAGTATTTAGCGTAGAATTTAGAACACCGAATTGAGGAAACTGCTCTCAATAAATATAACACAGGTTATAGGATTGCAGCGAATAAGATGGGCGTATTAGTTTGTAGCGGTTTGTAATGACTGGATTCATTAAATTTTAATAAACACTAAACCAACAGGTAAACCGAAACGTAGGTGAGAGGATTGCGTCAAAACTGATCTGGCAGATTTGGGTTTAAACTGGTGTCATTGGGGGGTGTGTAGCGGTGTGAGAGAGATGTGTGGTATCGGCGTGGAACCTTCGTGTTATTCGCTAAACCTTTATATCATTTTTTAGAATTGCCGATAATAATATATAAATCGTTTTTTAGTCCCATGAGAGATGAAACAGAAAATAATATTCGGAATAGCAAAAATTGGCAAAAGTAGGTTATTAGGGAGGCTGGGGACCTAATCATAAATTAGAAAGAAGGTGGGGGACGATCCCTACTGAAAGGGTCCACCCTCGGGGACCCGCCGTTTTTGCCGCCCCTTTGTTTTGCCACCGAAGGGGTAAGGCCCGGATTGAGAGCCAATTACCTTTGGGAAACCGCCAATAAAGATCTGTTTCCTCCAATCAGATCGGAATTACTGGAAAACCGGGTCTCCGGTTCCCATGGGGATCTTGAGAGAAGCAAAATGCCTCTGGAGAAATACTTTTTTTTTTTTTAACCTAGTTTGACTCTTTTTATATTTTTTGTTTACACCATCAGTGTTTATTAACCCCCTTCGTTTTAATCTCAATAAAAACCATAAAATATTCACATAATTTTATCATCATAGTATAAAGTATTTTAGAGCCAATAGAAATAAATAAAAATATATTTATACTATATATAAATTTCAATTTAATTCCAGTGATTCCTGTCTCAAGTCCGGTACTCTAAATGAACCTACCGATTTAGTTCTTCGCTTTTTAATTTGCCCAGTTTTCATTTTACTGAGAGAAAAATATTTATACAAATATATACCATCCTTTGACAACATGAGGCGAATATTCATGAATGTCTACGCAGTCCATAAATATAAATTTATGATATCTTTAAATTTTTATCAATACCCCCTCTCCTCCTCCCTCCAAAAAATACTATTTACATAACAGTCTCATTGTCTCGTTTTTATGTTTATTTTTAAGTTCATATTTGTGTTTTTATTATATTTCATTGTAATTAACCATTAGTCTGATGTTTCATTATTTTTCAAATATTCATTTGAAGAATATTGGAAGAAAAGTCTACCAAGAAATTTTTTAGTTGTTCTTTTTTTTTTTTTTTTTGTATTTTACTAGTTAAAAATATGTTGATTATTTGCAAATTATAGACTGTTTTTTTTCCCTTTTTTATATTCTCTATTCATCTTAATTTTTACTTACAAAAAAATTATAAATTATATTTATAGTTAGTAATATCCTAAATAGTACTATTTTATTATCAATGTACTTTTAGAACTTACACCATGTCGATTTATTTTTGTATTTATGTTTCAATTAATTATTTTTTTGTTTTAATTTTTATTTCCTTTTAATTACTTTTTTTTATTTTTTTATTCCTATTCTGTTGGTTATTTTACTTAGCAGACCCCCTCTTTATTTCTCTAGTATATAACAGAGGTAAATAGATACTTAAAAAAAATTTTTTCAAACATTCTCTGTATCAGTAATGTTACTTTTCTGAAATTTCCATAATCATGAATCTATTATCATATATTTTAGTCTGTATTTCCCTCTTCATTTAATACATTTTTTTTATTTAAATAATTTTCTTCTAATTATAAAAATAAATCAATTCACTGATAAAAATTAATCCACAGGAAGTTCTCAATTATTTTCCAGTAAGCGTAAAATGAATTTTTCACATGAATGTTTATGTCAGTTTATATAAGTATATATAATTACTTACCAATTTTATTTATTCATCGATATTTTATTTCATTTCAAACGTATTGCAATATCAATTGCTCGAAGTTTTTCATTTTTCTCCTTTGAGGGAATTCGAGTTAAAATTAATTTCAGTTTTGAGCTATCTTGCTGGAAAGATTCCCTAGCTAAGAAGGGATATTAGAGATGCTTTTTATAAACTAAGCTGAGCTCTATAAATAGTAATATTGTTATTACTTTATCCCAAAGTCTGGATATTAGTGACATTCCCATTTAAATTCTTCGTTACTCAAGAAAACCTCATATCGAATTCCTCAAAGGAATTATTCTTTTATGAAAACGTTAAGACATGTTCCATATTTTCAAGAGCAGAAGTCGGATCCATTTAAAATAACTTGGATATGAATTATATTTATTTATAAATATTTTAAATAATTTTTATTTTCTTAAACTTATTAGAGAGTATTCGGTCGGCTTGAAATGCAGTATAAATAGTATACAGTAGAGTACTGAATTGGACTTTTGCACAGATTTTGTACAATGGAATAGACTTAGACCGTTGACCACCATTACAGATATAAAATGATATAGTAATAACTACATTCTAAATTATCTATGTGCATCCTTTCATTTATCATGTTAGTATCTGTCAAGATCAGAGGAACATTAGCAGGCTTAAGTCTCCAAAAAGTAGGAGCATTGAGAAATATCTGTTCATTTTCTCAGTAAGCCGATTGTGTCCTTAGTCCTTTAGATATGTTTCTCACTCGTAGGAAATTAAATTTAGACGTCATAATTCAAGGGAGACCTTATTGTTCTAAAGTAACAATAGCTGTGGGTATTTCTATAGCTATGCTCTCAGATCCACAGGCGGCTCATGTACAGGGAACTTTAAGGGGTCCTCTTTTGTCCGAGCAATATTAGCCACATTTATATTGTATGGCAAGTCCTTCCCTAGTCCTTGGGATGGCCAAAGTCTCTCAGGATAAAGTGTAAATAAGGTCTTGATTATTGGAGGCAAATTATGTGTAAATATTTCTAATGGTTTTTACTTTAACATACCACATACATTCCATAGATATTAAGGGGAACTACAGAATCGTACAAAATTCAGTATTTTTCTACGATAATAAACGTTTAGTGGCTCACATGGGAACGTGTTTGCCGTACGTCATCTGAAAAGTTCTAAGAAAAATGAATAAAAAACAAAGAAAAAAAAAGTCGAATTAATATCACAAATATTACTATGTTTAGTAAATATTTATTCCATTTTTTAAAATTTAGGCTCTTTTTAAATATTGTTCGATTTTACTATCTTACGTCTCCTCTTCCCCTTTGAAGTAAATGTTTCAAAAGTGATATAGAACTTTCTCTAAATAGGATTTAGGGGGCTGGTCGGCCACGAAGAATATCCTTCTAATGTGTTTTGTATTATAATCACCTTTTGTGAAATTGTGACTTGTCATACATCGACCAACATACTCGGTATAAGATTCTGTTTCAACACAGGTAAGTCTTACCACAGAGGGCGGGGGCTGCAGTTTTCACGGTTATTTGTTTGTTTTGTGTTTTTCTTCAATTTTAGCTGCTTCTTATATAGTGCTCGATTTAACTACCTCTAGTTTCCACATCCCGTATTAAAAAAAAAAACCTTTTTTTTTTTAATTGTAAAAAGAAAAATCATACACAGCCCTAACTCACGAAGGAAAGGTCGAGGGATTGAGTACATTGCAATTAAGTACTATTTCGTGAACAGTGGTGGTGCAAGAAGGTGTTTTTTCAAAAATCTATATCGCCAAGTTTTCCTGCAATGGAGGATACTCTCTTTATAGAGTTGGAGTGTGCCCCAGGTGGGGTCCCGAACCCACAGAGCTGACTCAGGATTACAGTTACGGAAAAAAATAACTATTTTATTTGAACCCGAGTCCGGGAGTTAACATAGCCTCTCACTGGGGTACTGGGCTCCATAAATATTCTTCTACAAAAGTATAATATTAATTTTATCTTATACTTTTATTTCGTTTGAATTAAAAGTCACAACAAGCAAACGATGGTCACATTTTTACTGCTGTCATTCTTTTTAAGAAGTTTGTAAAGCAAAAAATGTTTTTTTTTTCAATATTTTGCTGATGAGGTGTAAATAGTTTACCATAGATTAATATGAGGAGAAGATGATGATAGTGGGGGTGCAAAAATACACAAATAAACGAAACTTATTTATTTACTCATTAATTACTATTACTTAATATACTATAAATATTACTTACTGTTTATTTACTTGGTACTTACTTACGTCGGCAAAAATATTTAAGTTTCGTTTTTTTGTTCTCCACACACCATATCTGACTATCTTCTTCTCATCTTAAATATTCTGCAATGAAGCATGTACAAAATTTCAACAAATTGTTAGAGTGGGACATATGTTGCTACTTTTCAAAACAAGATAGCTCTCATTAGTAGATAATTGCATTTACTTATTTCCACATTAGATTGTATTCCGTGACTGATCAGCATATCTGAATTAAAGGTGTGATTATAATACGGGTTCTTACTACCTACAATTTATCGAGAACAAAAAAAAACAATAATAATTCGTTGTTTTTGCTTTCAAAAATGACTTGCTATTGTTGATCATTGTGCCATAATTAATGTTTAAAACTACACGAAGCACAATCAGATATTTCTCCGAGAAGTAAGAATTGTCTAATCTAGAAGGCAATTTCAACTTTGCCTGTAGAAGCGAATTAAAATTCCCTCCTCGAATCCATTAATTAATTAGAGTCAATTCCTTGGAGGACATTAAAATATTATAAGAAAACTTCCCATAGAATATTTTCTTTTCTTCGGGCAATATTACCGAAATTACCAAAGGAAATTTTAACAGACAGAAGAGTAGTTTTTTTAGTTTTTTATTATTCACATTAACTAGAACACCAGATAATATGGTCGTAAATGGACAAATTATATGAAATCATTTATACGGTAATGTTTAAACAATGCAAATAGCAAATTATATGTAGATAATAACCTGCATGTAAATGATGAAATCGATTTATTAATTAACAAAGAAGGTAATATTAACTTGCTTAGTAATCTTTGATTTATATATCTACTTGGTAATATATATATATATATTATTTTTTTCAAATTTCCTTACCAAAAATATTTCCTAAACCCTCCAAGTCATTTGAATATCCATCTTCATACCGTCCAATTTCATTACTGCCAACGTTATGAGCAAAATCCTAGAAAAACTCTTATTAGAACGCCTCTATCTAATCTTTGACTCATATAATATTATTCCTGACCACCAGCGCAGAATGTACTGCACGGGAGTCTTCCTCGATGTTGAACAAGCTTTTGATCGAGTCTGGCATCCAGGTCTGCTCTATAAACTTCGTCAATTCCTACCCCCAACATATTTCCTTATAATCCGCTCCTACCTTACTGATAGAACCTTTAAAGTAAATCATAACCTAGCCTACTCATCTCTCTTTTCTCAGTCCGCCGGTGTTCCTCAAGGTAGTATCTTATACGGTTTATACAGCTGACATCCCAACCCACCCTAACACAGTGCTAACAACATACGCTGATGACACATGTATACTTTCTGTAAACAACGACCCTACTAATGCATCACAAACACTACAGGCACACATAACATCCATTGAAGAATAGTGTCAAAACTGGAGGATCAAAATAAATCCTGACAAATCCCACCAGATCACCTTTACTCTCCGTCGTAAACCTCTTTGTTCTACAGTATCCTTTCTAAATACTCCACTAACGCCTGTTGAACAGATTCGATACTTAAGACTCTATCTTGACAAGAGACTTACTTGGAATCCACATACAAGACTGAAACGACAAGAAACTGCTCGTAGATTCCGATTACAATAACACTTACTTGACAAACGCTCTAAACTTCCCATTCACTAGAAAAAATTATTATACACTACAATAATCAGACCAATTTGGACATATGGATAAGCGCTCTGGGGCTGTACCAAACCATCAAATTCCTCCCGCATCCAATCCTTGCAATCCAAAATCCTACATAAAATCCTTGATGCTAATTTACGTTACAAATAAACTCATCCACAAAGACCTTAACATCCCATTCGTTGCAGATTTGACCCAAAACAGATATGCGTCTTTTCATTCCAAACTCC
>NW_027116476.1:507436-509284 GCF_000696795.3 Halyomorpha halys | reverse complement strand
ACCAATGGGTGGTTCCTTCCCAAGATTTTCAAGTGTATATGAAACATACAACAAATGTACTTATAGTATTTATTATTTGTAGAGTTGTAAATTACATTAAATAAATAAATTTAAAAAAAAATTCCTTACCTTTTTTTGATTTATGTTAGTTCGTTTATATCGATGCCTTATTGTTACGTGGGGGGATACACTATAGAATCTTTTTTCTTTACATGTTTCTTTTATACTAGGGCATTAGCTTTACCTGCTCTGTATTTTTTTTAATAAATAGTTATATAATAATTAAATTGGCCGTTAATGAATAGCCGACGGTATTGATTATTTTTTTTGTTTTATCACCACCCAACAGAAACATATGTTCATGCTATCTCCTTAGGGACGTGACGGCGCAGGTTCCAGAGCTAGTTCATAGAAATATACGTATAGAATGAAACTAAATCATTTTTTGAATAGAAATTTGTAAATAATGAGTAGATATAAATGAAATAGGATATAGAATAGAAAACTTTATTGAGCCATACAATATGTTTTGTTGATATTTCCACTGATCAGTTTAAACCAATCTTGTATACGGTAGCTTAATGTTTTATACGTTTTTATTTTTTTTTACTATTTATTATTTTAACTCCTGTGAGTTAAAATAATAAATAGTATAATAAATTTGTTCCTGATATTGATTAAATAACATATAAGAATAATACATTTAATTTTAATATTTTATGTAATATCAAATGAGTTTACATTCTAGTATAAATATGTTTCTATGTTTTTGATGTGTTCCTCTTAATTGTATTATTAAATAAGGGCACTAGAAGTTTAATTTTTTAAAATAATTTTTTCGATTTTCTTTTTCTTTATGGAACATCGTTTTGAACGTCTTGGCGTCCATTTCTTAGCTGAAAATATTTTTATCATACTTTCTCCCGTCTTTCTTACTTTAATTAGGGAATTTAGTCTTAAATTAAAATATCTTAAAACATGTAGTTTTTTTTTTAAATTTCCTATGAATATAATTAGTAATTACTAATTATATTCATAGGAAATTTTATATGGTTTATATTATATGGATAATTATCCATCTGAAAGGCTCTTATTGTATAATATAACATAGTCTGCTTTAAAGAAGTATTTATATTCATTAAGTCTTATGGGCTTAGATCGAATCTTTACAGCCCACATTAATAAATAAAAACTCCAGCCAAATATCACAATTTACCCTCCAAAACGAATTTACCCCTGCAGATTTAGGCTTGGGCAAGTAATAAATTGTGCCTTCATCTAGTTAAAGCGGCTTACTGCTGGAACAAAAAAGCTTGAGTTATGAGACTGGTGTAAGAGAACCTTAGTATTGTCTCTCTACAATGGACTGCAGTAGAGGCACCAGATTTAAAACTTAATATCTACTTGTATGGAGTTCATGCTGTCCCAACTATTACTGTTCTCTTACATAACTTCTGATGGATGGCTTTGCTGCATCTAACGTCCTCGTATATAAAAGTTCTTCGCTCTGCGTAATAATTAAAATTAATCAAACCAAGCACAGTAATGTAATGTCATAATATATAAAATATTACAGTTAAA
Source organism: Halyomorpha halys (assembly GCF_000696795.3). Taxonomy (NCBI): domain Eukaryota; kingdom Metazoa; phylum Arthropoda; class Insecta; order Hemiptera; family Pentatomidae; genus Halyomorpha; species Halyomorpha halys. Next base: position 507,703 of record NW_027116476.1, on the reverse strand, counting down.
TAAGGTCAGGAGAAATTTAAATACGGCTAATACTGTTATTTTGTTATATGAAAAACTTTTCGAACGGTCAACAACCAATTTTAATTTTTTTGATTGGAGAACATGGTCGGGGGGTGCCGTCAGCAAAAAACAATATAAATAAACAAAAAATATTTATTTATGCCGAAGTTTTGACCTGATTATCAGGTCTTCATCAGGGCTATAAAAACAAAAGACAACCATCATTTAGAGAGAAAAAAAAATTATATAAATAAAAATAAAATAGAT
>NW_027116476.1:496950-507386 GCF_000696795.3 Halyomorpha halys | reverse complement strand
AAAATAAAATAAATAATAGACTTAAAATAGGAAATATAGACAATAATGGAATGAAAATATAAATTAGTTGATTACAAACTATGAAATATAAAAACTTTAAATTTTTTTGTCATACCTAACGTTTTTGTTTTTAAAACCTAGAAATTTCTTCCGCATAAAAAACTTTAACTCTTAAAAAAAATAATTTAGGCACTAATTTGACCTCTGCTTCTATACGATGGTATAAATGGAGGGATAACTTCTTCCATTAATGTACTTTTCTTTACTCTATTCATTTACTTGACAGTTTCTCCCAACGTTCGCTAGTAGCATATTTTAGACAATATGAATCGGTATGAATAATTTTACGACATTCATTAAAAAAATAAATAAATAAAAAATATTATTATCGTCAAATGATTGAACTTATAAAAATTTCATCAATTAATAAATAACAATGAATTTTTTTTAAAAACAGTTTTTATTCAGGTTGTAACGATTTTACTGAATATCCTGAGAATCGGAAAATGTTTGGAGAAATTCAATAACCTATAGCTAAGGATAAAGGACAGTTAATACAGGAAGATCACTGTAAATACAAAAAATAATAATTTATTTAATTTCTTTTGTTCATTAAAATATTCTGTTCAATTAATTATTGTTCCTGCTCTCCTGAATATATCCGAACAAATGATAAATTAATAAATAAAAAGGTATTTTTTTTAAAATAGTTTTATTCAGGTTGTAATGTTTTTACTGAATATCCCGAGAATCGCAAAATACGTCAAAACGTTTGGAGAAATTCAATAGGCAAAAGATAAAGATAATGGACAGTTAATACAGGAAGATCACTGTTAACACAAAAAAATAATAATTTATTTAATTTCTTTTGTTCATTAAAATATTCTGCTCAATTGATTGTATTATTCTATTCCTTTTCCATGTTAATCACATGTACTCTTCCATGGAATTAGTATTTGATTTCATGGTACGAACATATTTATAGATTTTAGATCCATTTTTATTTCAGAAAAATTTCATAATTATTTTAGAGAAAATTCATTTCTACGGGTTTCAATAACTTCAGTAGTTTAAAACATATAACCAATAGTTTTTTTTTCCATTTGTTGCATTATAAAATATATTTTATCAAATCAAAAAACACAATTTGATTTATTGACTGTAAATATTTAAGATGGCATATATTAAAAGGTTATGAGTAAAATTTTCTCTTTGAATTATTTTTTCGTTATTATTACATACAAGTACAAAAAGCATATATAATAAGTGACACTAGTCGAAATTTACTTGTGATAGCAACACTTACTCTTGTGCGGCGATGTCTTCTTACAGTTATACCGTGACTAGAAATATTTTATAAAAAAATTAGAATCTGATAGAAAAAAAAATTAATTGTTAAAAAATCCTTATGCATTGAATAATAGAAAAATGCGAAAGGATACATTTTTTATTCTCTCTGCACATCGCGAAAATGGATTATTAAAAAATTATTCCATAAAAAACCCAGGCATACCGAATATATTTTCATTCCCTATTAATAAAATTGATTATTTATTCTTAATTTTATTTATCTAAATGTTTGTGATATTCATTTTTGCTTCCTAACTACTGAAGGTAAGGGACCTTTATATTCAGCTATGAACAAAAAATGTATATGTCCTCAGAATCCTAAATTAAAACTCAGATGTTACGATTTAGCTATCAGAGAACTAATTCGGATTTTAAAGAAAGGTCTGTAGCCAAATTTGTGTTATAATTTGGGCAGAATCCATAGATCGTGAATCCGATTTTGATGAGATTTTTGGGATTGTGCGGGCTGACACCTGGGCCATGTTTCAAAATAAAGTACAAATTAATACTATTAGTCTTGTCGATTTAACTTGATACAATTACACTGACTTGTACTTTAGTACTTTTTAACTCCTGTAATATCACTAATAGTCCTCCCTATTATGAAAATAAGTATTAGTACAATCACCACGTTGTTTCTATACTAGTATTTTGAACTAATACTATTAGCTTTCATTATGAAACAGGGCCCAGGTTTATCTCATTTAGGTTTTTACCGATTCCATCGGCTAATTTCGCTTACGTACCTCAGTACTCTCATAATTCGAAAATAACTGGTATGGTTGACTTAATTTGAAGGAACGTTGGGAACTAGAGTAAAATGAGTATACATTTCATCAGTTTCTATCATTATTTTCGCTTACATATCCGAAAAAACTCCTTGTGTGCTGTATTCAGAATATTTCAACAAAAGTTCCATGATTTTGTTCTCGAATGATACATTTTTAAAAAATAAGATAAGTAAAATTTACTCTTAAACCTTTAAATATAGGTAATTATAAACTACATAATTAATTAATCAAACTTACTAAATTCGTATAATACATTTTTATATGTTGTTATGTTAATGTCATTCTTATAGTTCTATTTAGGAGAGAAGAAAAACTACCTACCCAGTAGGAATAGTGAGGATGTCGAAATAGGATACTATGCAGACCTATTTTTTTTCGTATATTGCTGTTTGAATATGTACTATGTAGTAATGTGTTATGTATTATGTATGGGGGTATAGCTCAGTGGTAGAGCATTCGACTGCAGATCGAGAGGTCCCCGGTTCAATCCCGGGTGCCCCCTGCGAATTTTTTTACAATAAAAATTTGAAAAACAATAATAATAATTAAGATAATTTTGACAGATTTTCCAATATTTTTTTTATTATACATGAAATAGCTTATTTATATGAACCAGTGAGATTATATTATATTACTCAGGAATTTTAAGTTAAATAATTTTCATGTGTAATATGAACAATGTGTCGAAAGAAAATATAAGTTCCATTTGTCGATTTTCTACAAATGTTTACTACATGAAACTCAGTGTTATTTGTAACTTAACTTATTTGAATGATATATTTACATCATACTGGTACATATTTCATTTTAATTAGATGTCTTCTCAACACTTATGTTTTCTAGATGTACGTGATTTTATTTATTTTACATTAAGACTACACTGATTTAGAATTGATTACATAGTTTATTGTCAGTTAGTTAATTGCACATCAGAAGAACATATCGTCGCTCCAGCAGAATAATGAAATAACGATTTTTTTTAAAATTAACTTTATTGTCTAAGCGGGTTCAAAAAGGCGTTTACAAGTGTTTGTAAATCGATATACTTTTATTTACGAAATACGGTCGTTATAATCCCCATGCTTATTTAGTACCTCCCTCAGTCGAATAACGACTCAATTGTCAATTGTTTTTCATAAAGGAAAGTGTGCTATACTTTGGAACGATATCGATCCTGGAGTTGTTTAGGACAAGATGTAACTTGTTTTCATCCCTACAACGGCCGATAAATATTTATTCTATATTTATACCATGGCCGATAAATATTTATTCCATTTAACATAACGGTCTAAATGCTATTTTCGTCGTTATCGTACCCGAAAGACAATTTATATTTTTCATCATCGTTTTATGAGCTTACAACAGGAAGATTTCCCTTCCATAAAAAAATTTAAAAGCCTTATTTAGTCCCAGATATAGCTTTTTAAAAAGCAACATTTCATAAAAAATGTATTGAAAAATCAGTAGTTTTTTTAACGGTTTAAAACAGCTGCCATTTTCTATTCCCCCTAACTATACATGGCAGATTCATTAATTTTGATTATTAATACATAGTTTTATTAAATTAATCAGAGATTGGGGTGAAATAACTACCTTTTTTCTCCTCTTGGGCTTTTTTACTACGATGGATAGTAAAGCACTAAACCTGTTAAGACTGTCTTAACTTATAGTACCAGTTTTTCTATACTTATTGTAATGATAATGTACTTATATTGCTTATTCATTTTATATTTTTCATACTATTTTATTAATTTTGTTCAAATAAACTTTTTCTTCATATTTTAAATTATTTTCCTTACTTATATTATGACACAAACGAACAATGACTTATTTACATGACCCTGGTTATTGTGGGGACGGTATTTATTATTTTATAAATGTGAAATGACTTGAAAGCTGCGTTAGTAAAGCACAAATTATAAAGATAACTTAAATATATAGTACTATCATGGAAGAATAAAACCTTTATATAATTTTTTTTACTTGTCTTGGTTAATTTCAATTTTTTAAGATTTGTCATTATACTTCTGCAGCAGTGATATCTACTTTTTCAGTCGCTAGTTTATTCAGATAGTGTTACGGGTAGGTAATACACTTGTTCCAAGCATATCTTCTTGGAAACGTCCATACTTTTTTCTATACGTATTGGATCTCAAGGACTGCAAAGATTATATAAAAAATTATTATATTTGGTATAAAATAATCACGGAAATAATTTACTTGTTTTAAAAAAAAAATTAAACATTTTAGGAATATGGCACATCTCTGACTATCTACTTCTAAATAAAAATTAAAAACGTTAATATTTTTAAAATCTATCCATTCTTTATATAATTTTTCTCATTTTATTTTATTATGTAATATAGTGATAATACAGAATAATAGAATACAGTAAAATTAAAGATAAATATAGGTAAATATGGGACAAAGCACTAAAATTAAACATAAAGACATAATCCATACTGGGGATTACCTCAAAGGTTAGAGTTCTCAGGACTTGTGGCTGTGAGTAATCTAAAATGTAAACATGGTACACTCCTTAAGGAAAATTTAATATGAAGACAACGAAATGTAAGTTTTTACCAATATTTGAACAATAGGAGTGAAATGTTACAACAGATATTTGATTAAAAACGATAAAATTAGACATCTGAATGAGGATTTTTAACATTTTTTAAGTTTGGTTGTGATTTTTTTATTGAATATCCCAAGGATAGGAGAATACCCTGAAACGTCGGTAGAAACTATGTAATTAAAACAAAAGAATAGTGGAATCTTCGTTGATGGAAGAATTTTGTTACTGTATTAGATTTTTTTTATATATGTGAAGAGTTATATATCAAAAGGTTTTTTTTAATATTTATTTATTGCTATTTACAACTGTAGATTATAATCAGTTCTTGTATTAAATAAGTAATCTATCAATAATTATTATTATTAATTTGTATGTCTTAATCATGGAGTGTTCACCACGTTGTAGACGCCACCTGCTTTTCTCCTTTTCATTTATTTCCCCATGTAGGTATTTTTCTATCCTATTTTTAAAGTATTTTTCTAAACTGTTTTTTCCATGTTTATTCTTAAATGGATATAATGCTTTTGCTTCAACTATTTTATACATCAATAATTCAAATTAAAAAAGAAAAAAAATCTGTTCCTTTGCATGCCTGATAAAACTTTCACTTACCACTCCACGGTACGTCCTCCTTAGTCCCCACTATTATTTTGATTTTTGAATAAAAAATTATTTATAAAGACCTTGAAAGACGAAAGTTATAAATAATGTTTTCTTTCCTTTTCTGAGAAAAAAAAATCGTGTTTTAGAGTTTTTAGAGATAAATAATATAAATTCTATTTATGGCCAGAATAAAACATTATAACAAAAGATAAAGCCATCGAGAAAGATCCGACTGTCTCTTTTTTTGCCCTACGTTACCTTTTTTTCTCCTATCTTTATTTATAAAATTATTTACTATTTTACAATTATCCATTGGTTACGATGAGAACTGTTTATTTTTTTTTCAAATAAACAAAATTGTATAGATGGATTTTAAAATAATAGGCAGTTAAGCTACGTCGGACTATTCCAGTGATCAAAAAACCTAGCTGATTGAAGGTATTCAGTTTGGATGCCGAGTTTAATCGAAATAACTAGAACCGTTTTTGTAAAATTCGAAAAATTGGTTCTATGAATTGGCACTTCTGGTCAGCCCGTTTTACCTTAAAACACTTTTGTTTTTCAGGTTGATAACAAACCTAGAACACAGACCTTTTTCCTGCGATATCCAATTTTTCAAAATCGCAATTACTTTCTCTTACTATATTATCCATATATCAGTTAGTGTATGAAAAATATGGCATCACTTGTTTTTTCCTTGAGTTATTCAAACACATCTCTTAAACAATAAAATGGATCATGCATGTTACTTGCTAAACAAATTTAATAACAAAAAATATCTTCTTGGGTTTTAAATAATTAGCTCTTTCAGGCAGTTAGATTTATGTTGTGACTTTAAAAATAACTTTTTCATTCTCTGCCTCGACAAAGACAAAGAAAAAAATTGCAAATACTTTACATTTAAATTATTCCACCTCAATGGCTATTTTTCTCTTGAGGACAAAAAAGAAAGAAAGAGACCGTTAACGACTTCACGAGAAGAAACTGTTTGAAGGATTTAAAAATAATGGCTGGAATGACCTGGAACCCCTCTGGTTGAAAAAGAAAAGGGTTGAAATTGAGAGAAAAGGACTTAAATACTCGAGTACGCTTGGACAAAAGGATCAATTGCAGAAGTGAGTCGAGCTGGCCCCCGCTTCACAATGGTGAGGAACACTTTCCCAAATGGCCTCTGATGGCATCAGTTTAAATAATCACTTGACGTTCCTTACTCAGCTGAAGAAGGGGTAAAGAGGAAGGGAATTAATAAAATGTTAGTTGCACCGTATAACACAACATTTATTCATTTTTGAAAACACATCCTTATGATGATTATCAACTCCTTAGTTCTGTATCAAAATGTATTTTCTGATGAAATTCATTTTCCAACGAAATTATGAATAATTAATGGAAAGAAATTTAAATTTGAAATGTATATTGGCGTTCTATCAATAGGTTAATTCTCTACCTGTTTGGATCATGTCATTATATCATCTATCGCAAATCTACTTGTATGTATTTTTATACCGTTGTAAATAACAATAAATAAATTATAAAAAAAATTTAAATGTTTTGAATCATAATGTTTCTAGGCCTGTTTTATTGGTGAAATTAGTTTCATTAATTGCTTTTTTAAAAGTGTTGTGTGCTGTATTTTTTATTTTACAGATCCTACGCTTTTAATTGCCGTATTCCCTGTACAAAGATGAGTTCGGGAATTTTTATTTGGACATTAACATTCAACTATACATGAATAATTAATATTAAAACACAAATGAGAATGTGAAATAAAAAACAACAAAGGATGTTCAACGTTAAAAAATACAAATTTTGATTTTAACATTATTTAACTATAATCATTAAAGGGAGCGCGGTCGCACTGAGGTAGAACACAACGCTACTAACTCCAAGGACCTGAGTTTGAATCCGGCTGGCCAGAAAATGATTTTCTGTTATACTATGGCCGTGAGTCAACCCTGTCGGTTCTGAAGTTCCTCTGAGCTCCTCTTAGCCTAATAAATTGGGTACCCTTAATTAGGTAAAAGTCTTGTGGACGAGCGTGATTCTGACCGAATCACCTCCTAACACAACCTTTAGTCTAGTTATACTACTTCCTTATAAAGTGCTGTTAATCCTTCATGGGTTATAGCGATACAGATAAACATTTTTTAAAATTTATTGAATGTAATTTACATCTGTGCAAAATAATAAATACAATAAGTAAATATGTGGAATGTTTCATTTACACTAGAAAATCTTGAGAAGGACCCACCCATTGGTGATCATCATTACAAGCATTAATTTAAATTAGAAGGTCGCGTGGTCATCTTCTTTTCAGACGTCTCGGAGGATTATCAGGGATTATTAAGGATGAAAGAGTAAGAATTAATGGGTTAGGAATAAAAAGACGCATATCTGTTTTGGGACAATCTGCAACGAATGGGATGGTAAGGTATTTGTGGATGAGTTTTTTTGTAACGTAATAAGCAGCATCTAGGATTTTACTTGGGATTTTGGATAGTATGGATTGGATACAGAAGGTTTTGATGGTTTGGTAGAGCCCCAGAGCTCAATTCCATATGTCCGAATGGGTCTGATTATCATAGTGTATAATAATTTTTGTAGGGAAGTCTTTAAGCATACAAAACTTATGAAATCCCTCAGCTAACAAATAGCAACTCTAAGGTGGGGCTATTACAAAATGGCGGAGTTGCAGAGAAAAAATATGTAAAAATTGTACCAATATTACTTAAAAATTTAACAAAATTTCAATATATGAAACAGCAATACCGGTTGAAATGTTAAAGGCATTTTTAATTCGAAAGGAAAACACATATCAGAAAAAACATGTTTCATAACGTTTATAAATAAACGAAATATTTATTCTTTGGACCCTGAAACAAGATATTGCTTGGAACTATGTTATGGAAAATAAATATGGATAATAATTTGAAAAAAGAAAGTGGAATTTTTTGTTAAAATTTTCCGTGTGTTTACTTTATTTAATTTTTTTTTCCCTCAACATGGAAGAATTACTTTCATATCACGAGTTCTCTTTTTTCTACCAATTCGGGCTAAGCCAAGTAATTCAAAAAAGTTTTTATTATTTTATTTTAAGTTAAATTCCATACACAGCAATTGATGATTTGAGGTCTATGATAAGAGGTTAGCAAAAATTTCGTTTTTTTTTTTTTTTAGTTTGGCCGGATTACTATTAAAAAAACATTGGTGGGTGCATCAAACAACTTAACGCTTACCCAACTAGTTTCGAAGTTACTCCTTCAAAATAGCAATTTCTTTATAATATAGGAGGACGGTCCTCGTACTAATTATTTCTTATGAGTATGAGATTATATTTTATATACGAATGTTTCTATACGTATCCATTGTTTATTACTATTAAGAATGAGAAATCCTCAATTTATTCAATAAAATAAATTAAAAGTACTTAACTGTAACTTTGATTGAAAAAATTGTAATTAATGGTTTATTGAGGTGAGAATATCAACTACGTTCCTTCCCTAAATAAAACATTTAATAAAATATTGGAAGAGATCGGACGCTATTTTCTATTTTTCAGCTAAAGTGAGTAAATCTATTTCTCCTTTTGTTAATAACTCTCCCATTGTTAATATTCATCCATTTTATATTACTACTAATTGTCGGAGATGATTTATTATTTCCTCTAGACAAAACTAAAGGAACTTAGAGGAAGTTGTTGTGAGAATGAGTAATTAAAGCCCTGACATAATATTTTATGCAATATGGATAACATCTAGCTAATATTAAAGATTACTTCATTTTACGTGTTTACAAAATATAATTAAAATCGTTAGAAGTGTTTTTGATAAAATTGATTCTATAAAGTGTTTGGCCTGTGGATTTTCGAAAAAAGTTGCTGTAAAAACAAGGTATAAGCTTGCCTTAAATTCGTAATTTCAGTTTCGTACTACTTTCCCACAGTCCAGGACTTAAAAGTGCATTTTCGTCGAAAACGTAAATTCGAAATTTTACATTAACGCAATACTCCCCTTTTAATATATTCCCTACGTACTTGAAAATAAAGACCAAAATACGGTAGATTTTATGTCGTCTGACATGTTGAGATTTGACAGCTTACTTACTTTTTCTGTGGATATGTGGCATCATATTCATATATGTGTGGCACAAGAATCACTTGTGCGAATTCGATGCACCTGTTTTCTTTTATTAATTATTTCATATTTCAATCCCCGGTGGTCATGTACGGTGAATCCCCCTTTCACATTCCTTCTACTATATACACATACGCTAAATCTTCAGCCCCCAACCGCAGAAAGGCCATACCGAATCTCAAGCGGAACGAGAGCTATCAACCAACAGAAAGCCTTGACCTAAGGCCCAAGTCCTTAACTAAGTCCCCCTTGGTGAGAGTTGACTAAGTCTGGCTTATGTTTTCCTTTCTGCTTGAGGATTATATCGACCAGGACTTTAATGGCACACCACTCTCCAACCGGCTGGCTTCATCAAAGGGGAATAACTTTACTGATTAATTACTCCCCTGATCTTCAGTGAATTCCTCTATCATCCTCATATTTACAAACGGAATATAAACAAGGCTTAAAACTTTATGTTTCATTTATTATACATCTTCAAGATGCGATTCTTCGAATGAAGCGACTGTGATATAACAGATATTTATCCCTGAATTACTGATTTTATATAATTATATGACTGCAAAGGGAAAAGTACACATTGGCAACTGATATAGTTAATGATTGAACGTGGACCAAGTGGATACTATCTGAAAAGATTCTGACTACTAATGACAAATGAACATTCAATCAACAAACGGCATTTACGATTGTAGACTGCTTAAACCGGACAGAGTTAAATTAATAAGACAACCGACCAGGAATGATCTGTCCCAACCGCTCCCTTAGCACATTTTGTATGAAAAGTGTAAAAGTATAAATAACAACTTCTATTTTTATCTAAAAGTACATTTTTAGTCCCAAGACTGCCAGTTTTATATAATCTCAATATTTGTTTATATATATGATTTTTTTTTTTTTAAACACCTCACGATTTTTAACAATTCTTACAAATGACAAACAAACACTTAATCCTTACTCCATATTCATAAAGTGAATTTTTTT
>NW_027116476.1:489977-496900 GCF_000696795.3 Halyomorpha halys | reverse complement strand
TTCATTCGGGTCTATTGCTTGTAGAGAATCGCTGTGAGCATTTTCCTTTATAAATAATATATCATATATTTTTTATATATATGAGAGTATTATGTGTGGAGATGAAAAATGTGGTAAATCCAATTCTGAAATTTTTAGATTAAATAAAAAATTTATTTAACTCATTCCCTTTTGAATCTCCTAGATATCTGTTCAATCTACTTTTACGTTCATATATTTTTTTTAGCTTCATGTGATAAAGCCTGATTAAGGTCTCTACATCCCGTATAGTACATTTCTTTTATTTTACAAATAAGCACTTACGAAAAAGACAGAGCCACAGGATGTGAAATCAGGTGTCAAGAAATAACATGGAATCAATAGTCGACGATACTTTTAAGTGGATAAAAGCATTAAAGAGGGCGGCGCATTTCCATTTCGGACTGGGTCAGGTTTAGAAGCCATCCACATGTAGGGTCTCTTCCAAATCGATTCACATTACTTTTCTTCCCTACCCTGAATGGACAACAGATTAGATAAATGCAGTCGGCCGGTTGGTACTTGGTGTGATTTAGATGTTAACATTTTCATACTTATCTAGGAAGAATACGCTTGATTAATGCTTAAGGCTATGAAAAACTATGGAACTATCGGAACTGCATTGTACCATGGCCTAGGTTGATAGTATCTTTAAATTAATTACATTTTTTTTTTATGCATTGTTACATAAATATTTTTTTCAAAAAGAGAAATAGTGAAGATGTTATAGGTCAGTTGTACTGCAATGTTACAACTATCGTGGATTTTTCCTGGTTTCAGTAGCCTTCAGATCTTCTCAAGGGTACTTTCGAGATTCTTGCTGTTTCCCTCTTTAGGCTAAGAAAAGCGTGCCTTGTTACTCTAAAAGTCCTCCTAATCACATTGACCAAGTACCTCTAACTCAGCAATCTATCGTACAGTCCTCTCTTGAATAGCAGTAATAGATAGCCTTGAATTCTACTAATAAGTGGTGAGTGCTGATCTTACACTCCTCTCCAATCATAAGAGATATCATCCAATTATAAGATATTACATCCAATCGGTGGTCGTCTAATCTTGTATAAATTGTATTTGATAGTAGACTATTTCCTCTTGGGCAAAGGGTAGAACTTCTACTCAAACAGGGTGACTACCTAGCATGCCTTCTTTTACCTAGTTGTAAACGAAATTAAGACGAAATTCGGCTTCACTAACCCCATAGGAAGGTTCATGTTGGTGGATTGGTTTACATTAATCAGGATACCTTCTAGAAAGTAGCAGAATTAATCTATCTGGGAAATCAGGGGTGAACACCAGTTAGATAATGGCTGCTAATAGGCCCTACCAAGGACTCCAGAGGGACCTAAGAAGCAGAGACGTATCTAGGACTTCAAAGGCACGCCTTTATTAATCTTGTGAGACCCGTGCTGATGGACGGATTGGATTACAAAACACTACCCAGAAGTCAGTAAATGGATCTAAAAAACGCCATTCCTCCATGGAATTTATGGGGTGGTTTGTAATGATGGAGTTTGGAGATATCGCACTAATGCTGAGCTAATGGCTTTTTAAAATAATCCCATCATTGTCAACGTCATTGAGTCGACTTGGGTAAGTGGGAAACCTAGCGAAAATGACCGAGGACCTAGGTTGTGTTGGGCTGACGGTGTGGCAGATGAGTCTATCCATTCTGGGTCTCGAAACTTGCATAACAGAGATGATTGATGCTCGAGGTTGCAGGCGGCCTTGCTTTGTCTAGAAGTGTAGCACCAGTTAAGAAGAAGAACGTTTTTATTGTACATTGATTGCTAAATGTGTCTTAACTCAGAAGGAAATGGTATTTTTTTGAAAATATAATTTCAACTATTTCTTTTAAGCAAACGTTTCGAGCGACATTACAGATCTTTATCAGGGCTAAAAGAAAAAGGTAAGGAGAGTATAGTAGAGTATGAGTAGATAAAGCTAATAAGAGTATAAAACTAACTTGTAAATAAAAAATAATAAAAATTCATATACTTATTTAATTAAAGTAATAATAGTGAAAAAACAGAAATAGTGAAAAAAATAAAAATGAAAATACAAAAGTGTATATCAATTAGCCTGGTAACGAGTAATAATTAATATAAGTTGATAAATAAATAATAATTAGAAAGCGTTCATTGATAATGAGCAGAATGAAAGTGATAACTTATAAATTAAAAGATTATTGATCAAATCATGTTGATAAAAAGATAACTTAGTTTTATTAGCTACCATTTACTTATTTGACAAAGTTAATTAACATAAATAATAAATCTAATTACTAATGTAATGATACTAGTTAAATACTTACGCAATGTAGTAAGGAATAATGTGAAATAATTATATAAAATGTGGAATAAAATTCATGTGGGTTATGCAAATTGAGATAGAAACAGTTCGAAAATATTAATAAAATAGTACGAGGGAGGAATAAAACAGAATAAAGTAAATAAAAACAATGCATGTATAATAAATAGTGTATAGATTTTTCATATAAATGTATCATGAAAGCATCATTGCACACGATGGAAATTGTGTAAAAATACCGTGTAACGAAATAAAATAAATAAAAATAATTTGTATCTAAGTCAAGTCTCAATCATTCTTTATAATTACTTTAAATGTCCAATGCTTTGGCCATCCTCAAACACAATCTTGGATATAAATTTACACCTCATATCCAATAATTAAAAACTTTTTCAGGCTATTCTGCCCAGGTCAATAAAATAGTGAAATCAACCTATTTTGTCTCTATCTCATTACCACTCACTTTACAATCGAAGGAATTACTAACTACCAGGTATTCATAAAACTACCTCCTATATGTATGTATTCAATAACCTATTACGTCAGGAGGGTTCGAAAAAAAACCATTCACTTGTTTGGAACCGTCCTTCACGTTCCATTAATTCCATGGCGTAGCCTTCGGCTGTAGCTAGACTATACCGCCTCAGCTGGACTGATATCAACTCCTTATAATACCGGCAATCAAAGGGAGAAGACTCGGTTAACTATATATATATATATGAAGTTGCATTTCTATTTTTAATGAAGGGTACGAAAAAACAAACTCACTTGTCGCACTAGTGAGATAAAGTAAAAAAATAATAATAAAGAATGTTTGAGACTTAATGTTTATGTTTAAAAAATAAATATGGTAGAGGCTTGCTTCTACTATTTCAAATTTAAAATGTTCCAAATATATCTTTGGCTAACAAGAGTTCTGAGATGTTAAGAGTAGAAGGGAGGTGTCAAGTTTGCTGGGTATGAAGAAGCAAATTAAAAAATTGTCGTGGAATAAGAAATTGAAACTTGTTTTACTTATAGAATATATATATATTTTTTTTCTGTGGAGGTAAAAGTGTTTTCATTACATCCAACATACATACAACACTTCTTACCAGGTTTTGACGTTGCGGTGTTTCGGTTGACGAAATTTCAACAGTGGTAAGCAGTTGCCATTACAGACGTTTAAATTCATCATATTACAGTTGTAAAAAATAATTTCTAAAAGATTGTAGAAAAATTATATCTTGATTTGAAGGTTTTATAAAAAGAGACAATTGTTTCAGAGCAGTACCTAAATAAAAACAAATTAAATATACAACATCATGTGTGTTAAAATAGTTCATATATTTATATTTAAATTTCGTTTGTAATCGTATTAGAAATACGAACGTGATACATCCTTCATAAAATAAACAATTTTTAAAAAATAATTATATTTGAAAAAAAAGTGTCCAAATCCGCAAAATAAAAAGAAAGCGCGGCCTCATTCGAAGTAATAATCATACTGCATTCAACAAAATTTTATTTGTGGTTTTAAAAAAGGAACTCAAGTCCCATTTTTTACAAGTTTGATTAATTGAATGCCTGAAAAATATTGCTGTCTCGTAATTTATTGTATTAATATTCTAAATTGATTATATTATGCAATGAGAGAGAAACAGAAGTCACCCCCGTCCTTTTTATAAGCTGCTTACGAAGAGAGAAAAATAGAGAGGGTCCAACAAATCATCTTAAAAAGCCTCTCGGTGGCTGTTCCACCCCATTGAAATTTTTAACAGCTGCTATTGGCTATGAAAAATATCTGTGTGCACAATTTACCACCGGGTAGCTTAAAATTTTCCGGGAAATTTCCTTCGTATTTTTATATCTGTGCAACATGTGACTTGTCCCTTAAATGAATACAAAAATCTAAAAAATATATATTTAAAGAACAATAATATAGTAATGATCTCTAAATACAATTAAAAAAAATAGGGCTAAAAGAAAATTCACTTAACTGACAGTTGAAATATGACGAAAAGGACTCTATAGGTGCAATGTTTCAATAATTACAAATGATAGAAAAGAATTTTATGTTATAGTCTTGTTTGAATGAACGTTTATATTTATATCAAAAGATAAAACAATTTAATCTTTTACTTAATTTTCAGTATTTGTTATTAGTGTGTTCTTAAAGATTTTAATTTATAATCTTAAACACTTTCTTGAGACTGGTAAATTTATTTTAAATAAATAATTTAATTTCTATCCATTTTAGTCTCATCACATTTTATTTTTCTTATAAGTCCGACGTTTCGGTCAATCCGGCCATCCTCAGGGACAATCTACTTAATACAATGAATATTGTTGTGATAAAGTTTTAACAAATAATGACTGTGATAAATGATTTTAATTTTGGTTTTAATGTGGATATTGACTAATTAAAAATTGTTGTTTTGACCTGGCAGTATAGCCTGCATAGAGTTTTTAAATCATATAATTCCAAAATTGTATTAAGCAGATTGTCCCTGAGGATGAAACCGGACATTTCTAATTAGTCAATATTCACATTAAAACCAAAATTAAAATCATTTATAACAGTCACTATTTGTTACATCTTTATCACAACAATATTCATTATATTAAGTAGTCTGTCCCTGAGGATGGCCGGATTGGCCGAAACGTCGGACCTAAAATAAAAAAAATGTGTTGAGACTAAAATGGATAAATTAAATTATTTATTTTAAATAGATTATTTTTTCTTTTAATAACAAAAAATTAACTACCTGCATTCATCAGAGGGTTGTCTGTTGCCAAAGGGTCTAAATTCTGTTACCTCTTTAAAATTTTACCTCATGGTGCGAAATTCGAAAACAGTCCTTAGGGAAGATTGTATGTTATAAGGAACTGTTCGTATAAAGAGGTTTTTTGCCAGGAAAAAGATGCCACATAGAAGTGGTATACTGATGTTCAAAGATTGGGGATAACTCTACTTTAGATTAATGAATACTTTTGCTGGTGTCATCATAAAAAGTCCTTCTTTTTTTAGTCATTTATGACATATTGGTGGAGAGGTGTTATCTGCAGGTGGCCAACCTCTTCTAATAATGGTTGGACAAAACAAAAAAGTCCACTCCCCAGGTTGCAAGGACCTACACCTCTACCACTTGAGCTGCAGATGGCCTTAGAACCATAAAAATTACTTTTGCAATTTTAAAGTGAGATGTAACAGATATTGTGTTATTTTCACTAGTACTTGAACTATGCAATTGCGAAGCTATGCGAACCCTCCCGTTGGGAGCGGAATCGGTCTTTAGAGATTTTCTAAACGAGACGGAATGCAGGAAGTCCAGATGAGGTAAAGAAGTGATCAGCAGGAAAATGATCCTCGTGGCAGACTGAAAAACCCGCCTTGATGAAATTAAAGTTCTTTAGAAACCAGTCTTTGATTTGATCAGGTGAGCAATTTCTTTCCTGCCGTACCGCTCTGATTGCGAATCTTGTTACTAAGGAATTATCCGCCTTTGATCGTTTGGTAAGAGATCGGCGGGTCATTGATCCAATATATTTTATAGAAGTATTTTTGAATATTTACAACATAGCATAGCTAAGAAGTGATTTATTATAGATTTTATTTTTTCTTAGTAGCAATGTCTTCATGACATTCATAGATACATCTTGTGTAAACCAACTGCATTTGCACCTAATAATTGAGTCGAGAAATCTATCTGAATATTTTTAAATTTCTATTTTTTAATTTTGAATATGTAGTAATTTGACTCAAATGATTCCTAAAGCTCTTATAGACAATCAATATAATTGTCCCTATACATCTTGGACGGTCAAAATATTGACGAAATTCCATATTGACTCAAAAATGTTATGCGTGCAAGACAATATTTATAAATAAATTAAAGAATTTATAAATAACAGATTTACTTCTTTTTTTTTGTATTTTTGGTATGCTCGTGAAATAACATGATTGGTACAGTGAGTATATGAGGAAATGTGGCTTTTGCAAAACCAAAACGGCACTGGATATGTGTTCATGTTTCACAAGATTCGATTATCCTTCTTCGTAAGGAATCAAGATCATTAACTGGCTTTGTATAGACTTTTTGTTTAATGTCACCCAAACAAAAGAATCTTGTAATTGGGGATTTTCCTGCGACCAGAGGTGATTATTTTTCTGATTGAAGATACCTCTTCTTGTGAAGGTAGGTTCATCTGTTCAGAGAATGTTTCCTGAAAATTGTGGATTATGCTCAACATGATTCAAGTACCAATCTGAAAAATGTCTTCTTTGACGGAAATCTTGCAGTAGTAAATTTTGTACCCGTTGATAATGATATGGGTGAAGTTCATCTGAAATGAGAGTCCTCCATACTGTAGGTGGCGTAATAATTAATTCTGCTTCAGCGCTTCGTACACTGCCAGATGAATCATAATCAAAATATTGTAATATTGTCGCACTCCATAACACAAAGAGTTTGCGTGCGGGCATAACTTCATAGGAAATTTTTTTTGTTTTGAGGTCCCTAATTCATATTTTCAGTTTGGCTACTTAACTCTGAAACACCCTGTATATGTTCAAGGAAAGCAACGATACATATATATATATTTTTTTTTTATATAAG
>NW_027116476.1:475688-483323 GCF_000696795.3 Halyomorpha halys | reverse complement strand
CTCAACTGTAATAGTTGTATATCCCTGAGACATTCAATGAAATAAAAAAAAAAGTAAATTAAAATTAAATTTTAGTACTCTATATATCTTGATTATAAAAAACTAGAGACTCACCTATTCGAAATATATCGTTTTTATTTTTGGAACAAATAAAAACGTACCTGAAACAAAGAAAAAACAGTATATAAATACAAGATTATGTTATAATTTTATTTTTTGAATTTATAGCAGGTTGTAAGCTGTCGAGTAATGATATTTTATATATAGTGTTCTTCAAGTATCAGTAAAGCATATTCAAATCTTTACGGAGTCTGTATACATCTATCAGTTTCAGACATTTCATTTAATCAGCTAGCAAAAAGAGTTTTTATGAATTATACTTTTTTTTTAATGTAATTTAACGAGCTTATGTTATCCAACATAAATTAGGAATGATAGTATTGCGGAAATATAATGATTGCCTCACTGCCTCGCTGTTGCACTTTACTAGATGAATTCATAATAAGACAAACCCACGTACGTCGTTGCTCATATCACTCTATAAAAGGCTCGATTGGACGACAGAGCATAAAGAAGACCCTCTCTGACACGACCCCTTGTTTTTGCACACCTTTGGATGGCGATGGACTGATCCCTGGGATGGTATTGCCGTAGTGGGGGGGGGGGGAGAAGGGCCACATGGGGGCCCCTTTTAGCCAAATGACCACCCTCGCTCAGACTGATTGATTTACCCCCGCCCCCGAACTTCTTACCTTACTTTGGTTTCTGGTTCTGCTACGACTGTTAAATGGATAGAATTTATTGCTCTACTAAAATGAAGCCTGAGCTAGCACTTCAACACATTATATTAAGCTCGGATATTCCCAAGGAAAAATCTTTGTAGAATATTTTCTGACCTATTTATGTTACTGAGTTAATGTTGATGAAAATGTTACCTAAATATTATATTGTTTTTAAAAAAATATTAGATTTAAAAACATAAATAAAAGTAACATTATAGATTTATTTACAAAAGTCTCGAAAACAATCTTTCTTTTTTGAGGTATATCAATGAAAAATACCTTTGTTTGTTTCAATTTTTTCTTGGGCCACTAGCCCATATTGGAATCATCCAGGCAACCCATATTGCAAGCACACTATTATCCTCATTTTTAACAATGATTATTATTTAAAATATTTTTTTTTTTTTTTTGTAATATTGTAGAAAGTTGCATTCGCTTTCGGCACCTCTGGCATACACTGTATTGTGGCACTCAATCACTAGGAACTGGTTATATGATATTTCCCAATTTTTACTGTTGTAATAATATAATATAATAATGATAATTATTACATTTTTTATTGTTTATAAATTTCTGTTTTAAATGTTCGTTATTTTTCATTCTGCAATAACAATTCTATCTTTAAAAATATTTTCATAGCGTTTTAAAAATTCTTCAATTGCAAATTATTTTAAATATAATCATTAAATTATATTTCAACAGTCTTAGAGTATCATAGTCTTAGTCTCTTTAAATATAATCATTAAATTATATTTCAACAGTCTTAGAGTATCATAGTCTTAGTCTCTTTAAATATAATCATTAAATTATATTTCAACAGTCTTAGAGTATCATAGTCTTAGTCTCTTTAAATATAATCATTAAATTATATCTTGATTTAATTTCTTCTGCTTTTGCAGTTAGACGATTTAAGAACTCGTTTAATAGTGTTTATTCATTTAATTTACTAAATTTAATATTTTTAGTATGTGAAAAATATTTCCCTGTTTTTACAACAGCTAAAAATATTTGTACTTTATCAGGACTACCATCATAATTTGGAATATTATCGCTACTATCATCATTCAATTAAATTTTCGAGATCTGGTAAAAGTCATATAATATACTTAGAAGTAATGAAGTCGTAATGCTCTGCATATCTCTCTGAACATAAATAATTATTTTTAATTCTTATTCATCAAAGTAAGCCATTTTTTGTTGACTGGCGAATTTATAAATCATTTCAAATGTAGACAAATGCTAAATAAAAATTTAGAAATTGTACGGTTATAATGCAATTATGTGAACGACATGTATACAGGTATAATTTACTTGCTGAACTTGATTGTATTAATTTCTATATAACGCAGTGTGTCAGCCTGAAAGTGTACCCAATAACCTGTAGAGCATGGCATGGCTCAATTTGTAATAGACGGCTGCCATCGATAGTGTATATTCATCAATGTCTGTGACGTTTACAATTGACATCTCTCAAATAGGAATATTGACAGTTAGAGAGATGCTAGATTGCATTCAAATATATATGTATAGACTTTCCAATACGATTTTTACTTCTGCGGAATTGTATTGTGTTATATGAAGCTAATAAACGCAGATGATCTTATTCTGTATTTCTTCAATTTCTTCACCGCCACCCGGACTATCTTGCTACAATCTACTTCATACGGTCAACTATCTTCTTCTAAAAATAAAAATCAAATTTATGAATAGGTGATTTTGACTTTATTTCCCAGTGGCTATTGCTTCCCATCAATTTATATTCCAAAATTAATATTTCATCTTGACTATAATGAAATTAATGCAATAGCTTCTCTTCATTCAATTTAAAATCTAACTAAAGACAATGTGTTTCATAGCTATTTGCGCTGTTATATGTGCTAAGAAAATTATGAAAATGAAGATGCGAGACTATATGTTTCCTTCATGACCAATCAATAGATTAGACACATATTTAGAGTACTAGCAATTACTGAGGTGTCCTAAAGCAAGAATGTTTGATATTTTATTATTTATTTACTATCAATAGTATTTTATAGTTTTTAAAATATAAAATCCACAAAACGGTTTAATGATAGATTCAAGCTAAGTTTAAATCTAATTCATCTTGAATGTATTGAAGTATAACTAAATATTCCACTCCAAATGACCCTCCCATCTAAAGCATTTGATCCTTCAGAAATATCAAGTATAACTCAAAGATTACCTACCCGCAAAGCTCTTGGACACGACCAAATAACATCCCACATCCTAAAACATCTTCCTCGAAAAGCCGTTCTATTACACACCCACATATATATCGGCATACTCCGTACCACATATTTCCCTGACCCATGGAAATTATCTAAAAAATGATACCCAAACTCCAAAAGCCGCCAGAACATCCATCTTTCTACCACCACTCTCTATACTGCTGATCATGGGAAAAATCCCTGAAAACCCCATTCTGAAACGCCTATACCCCATCCTACATTCCAATCATATAATCCCTGATCACCATTTTGGATTTGGTGGACGAACATCCCTCTCCATTATCCAACAATCTCATCGTGTGATGGACGTTGTTTCGGTTTCTTTGGAGCGCGGGAGTCTTTTTCGATGTAGAGCAGGCTTTTGATCCAGTCTGGCACCCAGGAGAGCTTTATAAAATCTATAAATACCTACCTCTCACATACTTTCTCATCATCTGTTCCTTTCTCACTGGTTCCCATTCATCCCTCTCTTCTGAGCCCGCTGGTGTTCCTCAAGGTAGTATCCTCGGTCTCACCATGCCGATGACACATGTGTGCTTGGAGTTAATAATAACCCTTTAATTGAATTCCAAACTCTCCAATCGCATATCACAGCCCTAGAAGAACGGTGTCGTAATTGGAGGCTTAAAATCCCAACAAATACCATCAAAGTAAAGTATTTGTATGTTGCCTTCGGTTTCTTAAATGTTATATAAAAATATTGAGAACTATATTAACTATAAGTAATTAAAAATTTAACATTTTTACTGTGGTAGAGAAAATAAAACCTTTATGTGGTATTCATCCCATTATCATTCTCTTGTGTCTCCTACTTCTATTGATTGAAAACACAACGAGACAGCTAAAAGTAGGGAGACCTCAAGGTTATAGGCTGAGCCCTATCAGTTAGAACAAATATCGCAGCGACCGGACAGACAGGGCCCAAACACTTGAGCGAAGGGACACAATAGTGGGCTGAATACTTGGCCCCCGACCAGGTCCTACCTCTGTGATTTACTAACACTCGATATGAGTATATCTTGAGATCCTTCCTTTATCGCCATCTTGATTTACTCTCTCGTATAAATAAAACTTGAGCCCCGTTTATTTAATTTTAATTCTTTTAGGTCAGTTTTTTATGTTATTTTTATCTTTACCTCTCAGTTTTATTTTTTTGAAATAAAATCCGGCTCTGAGGACCACTTCAGTTATGTTAGATTTTATTTCCGTATCGAATTCCGCATATTAATTCACCAACGTAATCAATTAAATGAGCCTTTCTTTCTAATTATTCACATTTTTTTAAAAATTATTGGATCAAATGATAAAATATATAAAGGATATGGTACAAACAAAGATCCATTATTCGTGGAAAAAAAAAGATACAAACATTTCCATTTAATGCATAGTTTTTAAATTATTCATTGTGATAAAACAACATTAAAATATCCTATATGCAAATAAAAATTTTATTGAATATAATATATACTTTTAATATTATAAAGGGATCAAATTGACTACTTATTTTCAAATTCTTCTGATAATAAGTATATTCCATAGAATTCGAACCTTAATAAAAAATAAAAATATATTTAAATTAATTTAATGTGAACAGCTACGACCCACGAAGGGTCATTGGTTTGGTACTTTGTTAGGAAGTACTGCTTTTAAAACTAAGGAGGTGATTTCAAGATTACGCTGAACCACCAGATTTTCCCCAATCAAGAGTACCCATTTTAATTATGCTGGGTAGACCCCAAGTGGGTTCCAAAATCCACTGTGTTGACTACAGTGTAATATAAATAAATAAATAATAAAGGCTTAACGAACCCGAAGGTTCGATGCCGATACCACTAAACGCTCTCTGCTTACATCCTTCCAGTGATGCCCCTCCAAACCCATTTCCACTAAATCTGTTTTAACACAATCCTCCCATCTACGTTTCGGTCTACCCCTCGGACGTTTACCCCATGATCCATGACTGTTTTGTGGTATGTTGTGAACTAAAAATATGTTAAAAATAAATAATAAAAATATTTAATCTTACGTCACACCCTCCAGTAAGCCTGGAGGGCCGCTCTCATAGTTGGTCAGCGAGTCCATTGGACTTAGCCGAGAGGAACTTCCGAGGAATTTCCACCGACCATCCCCACATCCGCCACCCGTGGGACGCTCCCCTACGCGGTAATTAGCCCGCGCGAGGGTACTACAGTGTAACAGAAAATAATTATCTGCTATAGCCGGATTCGTACCTGGGTCGTTGGAATTAATAAAATAATTATTATTACAATAAAAATCAAATAATAATTATTATAATAAAATATTATAATACAAAAGTAATGTAATATGTAATTTAAAAATCTTAACTTTCTTCTTTGGTTCAACATTTTAAATTAATTTTTCAGATTACAATACATTTGCTTGCGAATTGTATTGAAATACGCAATTATTACACTTATCTTATACCACATTTATTAATATTAGTTTCACTATGAATGATTATAAATAATTCAATTGTTCTTTTGTTTTTTGAAGTAATTTCATATGGATTAAAAGGAAAGGAAATAATTGCTCATATGACTTTTTTTATTTATTTATTTATTGACATTAACAACTGTATATAAATTACAACAAGAAAATTTGAAATAAGATCATAATGATATGATACAGCATGTAGAGAAACTACCGAGTAGTAGAACTCTAAAAACATTTTACAATATAAGGTCACGAGGCCATCTTCTTTTCAGGCTTCTCTGAGGATTGCCAGGAATGGAAGAGGAAGCATGGTTAAAAACTCATATGACTAAAACCGCATTATCGGATTCAACTCTTCTAGTGGAGCTCCATGTATTATATAATATAAATTTGTTTATAAGTTTATCGTTACTACAGTGGTTTATTATTCCTCTGAATTAGACACCGTTTGAAGAATTTTTTTCTCATAATATGTTGTTTAGCAATCTTTACTTTGACGGATGCATTGTTTTTAGAAAATGTCTATAAAATAAAATTGAAAGAATATATATATGAAAAAATAATAATATATTTATACTAATGTTACATATTTCTATTCGAAATGTAGGTGAAGTTTTTTTTTTTTATCTTGATAAAACAATAGCAAAGTTTTTTTAAAACTGAATAAAATAAAAATGATTTAAGACTTAAATATTTTAATTTTTATGGAACAAATATAACCATAAAATTCTATTTATTATGATCATTGTTAATAACTCAATCATCGAAATGTATATTTCACTACCGTTTTAACATTATTAAGCTTCTCTTCTTTTTGTTTTTGTTCTGGACGTTTTAGCAACTCTGACAAGCCAATCATCCTGTAGCTTATGATCTGTCAGACATTGATTGATAGCCAGAAGTCACTACGATCTATACGAAAGGTCACGGGTATTGTTCCATATTTTATTTATTTAAAAAAATATGCTTGTATTTGATAAGCTTGAGTATTTCCACATATTTTGTTTGAAGTTTTATTTATTTTATGAAAAGCTAAAGTGAGAGAGGACCTGATGGGTGTTTTTTTTTCTTTCAGACCATCTAAAGAGCTCTAATAGTTTTTCGGAAACTGATTTTTATTAGTATTTATTTATTGAAATTTACAACTGTATTAAATAAATATAGAATTTTAAAATTTAAGAGTTATATTACAATGACCCTTTATTGTCTTTAAGAGATTCTACCCATTGATAGAACTTCAGTAACGTTTCTAGATCAGAAGGTCTCGTTGCCGAGGCCTAGGAGGAAGCATGGTTAGAAACACGAGGGTTCGGATGATTAGGGAGTTAATCATGGAATGGTTCATATCTGGTTCTGGCCGAATCGGCAACATACAGAATATTGAGGTAATTATGGATGACTTTATTTATGACAGTGAATGAGTAATTATGGGTTTTATGAAGGGTTTAGGATTGCAAGGGTTGCATACGAGAGGAATTTGATAGTTTAGTGGAGCCCCAAAGCTAAACTCAAGTATGGAGAGCAGTTTCATATCTTTTAAGTCATGTATGAGAATTCAAAGCCGGTTGACCTATTGTAGTTCTAATTACAGAAAATTAATAAAATATATACGTTATATGTGCTATAACATATTTCAAGGTTTATATTGACACTTAATTTCTCCTAATGAAATCGTTTGGGATAACGATCGATGTGAAATTGGAGATTCTTGGTTGATGACATGCTTTGTAGCTATCCCTACAAATTAGGTTAGGGGAACAGGACCAAAGGCCTCCCCGATTAGGCCTAAGTATTAGGGTTAACTGTGTACACAAACTTCCTGAGCTAAGTTCTAGAGTTGGACTAGGAGATGGCGTTCTGGTTTGAGGGCAGGCATTAAACTAGAAGTGATTCATCACTATTATAACACAGTATTTATGAAAATAACTAGGGAAGCTCAAAACTATTATTGATAAACTTAATAAATATAAGAACTGAAGAACTGCTATCTTAACGAAAAATGATCCCAGTTCTCTCTTAGACTTCGGACAGTGAGGATCGCGGTGTCCCTTTGACGAGAAACAATAGACCTATTGTTTGCCACATGTCTGCTCAAGACTGTCATCAACAGCTAAGCCTTCTTACCTATTTACTTTTATATTTTCTTTATA
>NW_027116476.1:449142-469458 GCF_000696795.3 Halyomorpha halys | reverse complement strand
ATTTTTATTTAAACTAAATTAAATACAGTAGTTAAAGAAAAAAATACTTTAACTTATTTCTGACAGATTGGATTATTATTTAAATGATGGGGGACGAATAAACAAAGTTATGAATAAATTTTTTATTGTTAATGAACTCAAAATTACAATTTAATTATTTCTAAAATAATTTTTTTAAATAACAGCTTCATCACCATTTATACTGGATAGATTGAGAATTAATTTTATTTTTAATAAATTCAGTTTTTCGTTTAAGAATACAATTTAGGCGAGGTATCATGTTTGAACAATATTTTGTGAAAATATGATTAAAAAACGTGGTGAGCTAAATAAAACCGTTTAAAAAAAAAAAAAAAAAAAGTAATTTTCGTTTGTTTAAATTAGTGTTTGAAGTATGGGTGTTAAGAAGAAAAAATACTTTTTCTCATGATAAAACTAAAGTAGTGCATGGAATTTATTGAAATTTAAACTGTACTAAAACAACACTGATTCCACTTATGGAAAAAGATCAGACAAGCCGTTTTCTAAATACTTGCCAAGTGCCAAGAAAAATACGTTAATGCACTTGTTATCAAACTTAATTGATAGAATCTAATGAAATGATTATACCAGCGAAATTTCTGAAAACTTCACTAAAATACAATTAACGGTTCGATCCATAAAACATAAAATTGACATAAATATGTAAAATTCGAGTGAAAAGTTTCGACATATTTATTTTCATTTCTGTATGATCACAGTGATTTCCTATCTTTCGTAATGAGGAACCAGAAATAGTTATGTTTGGCATGTTAACATTAAAGTATTATATTTTAATATCCATCCAATAAAATAGAAATCAGCCCTAGTAATATACACATTTAATTGTTACCAAAATTCAATTAACAAAAAAACTTTATTTTTCTTGTAAAAAGAAATGATGAATGAATTTTTCTTAAGGTGCGATTTTTAAATAACAGCTATTCACTGATTTGTATCGCGTAATCTTTTTTTTTTAAATAAAAAACAGTGTTTAAATTTAAAAACGTGTAACTTTTACCTTTTATCTTAAAATAAAAAATTCTCTCATCAAAGCTATTCTATAATTTTAGAAATAAAAATTCTGCAATAACTGTTATTCTGAAATTTATTGAGTAAAATGTATTAACGATCTCGGGCCCTAGATTTAATTTTCAATTTATACGTAGAATGATTTATATAAATTATTCTGGTTCAAAACTGAAATCGTGTAGAAAGCTTACGACATCTAGAAAATCGATGCGTATGATTCTGATGATGAATAAAACAGAGGGCCATTTGGGAGGAAGCAATCATATTCCCTCTAATAGAGCAAACTATTGATACGTGGGCTTTGATTGCTTTCAGTTAAAATGAAGGGTCAACCTCTGTTCTGACCCAATCGTCCGTTCCTAATCCATCATGTCAGTTCTCTCGATCAATAACATATATTGATAAATTGATTGCTTATTAAGATCTAACTGAACTAAATTTTGACAATGATAGATATCATCTCCGAGCTGTCAATGCCTCATTCCGGAATATTTGCCAGATTTTTTTTTAAATATCCTCATCTGTGCTAAATTTAATTAAAATGAAACATTATAACTAATCATAATATATAAAATTCTGAGATTCATTTTATTACTATGAAAAAAATAATTACTCTATAATTTATTATAACGCAATGTGTAAATGGCTTTCTACTTGCGTTGAGACCTGTAAGTCTCATTCCCATATAGTACAAGAGCCGAAAAAAATACAGTTATTTTAACCCAGTTTTTTATTACTTTAATGAAAAGTATGTATAATTACTAGCCGAAATTGATGAGTCGGCTAAGCATAGGTAGGAGAAATAAAAACTGGAGGTTGTTTCAAGATGTTAAAAAAAATTAGTTTTTCATTCGGAGCTCTGTCTCTTTAAAACTACCAACAGCCATATATAACCCAAGAGGACATTATTTAAAGTAGTGTAAATTTTCTAAAATATTAGACCTAATTGAACTACTTACGTTCAAGAGTTCTCGAGATATAGCTTTTTAAAAAGCATTTTTGAGAAATCAATATCTCAAAAACCATTCGACGTGCAAATGTCTATTAGTACTCATATTAAAGCTAGTTTAATATACTATTATTAAGTAGGAGTTGTAGTTTTTATTATATATGCTAAAATGAATTGATTTGTAGTTGTTCGAATAATAATTTTTCGACAAAATGTATCTCAGGAACCATTCGACCGTACAGATGTCTGCCAGCACTCAAATTAAAGCTAGTTAAATCTACTATAAAATAGTTTATAATGTTTATCTTTGTAGGAGTAGTAGTTTTTATGATATTTGATAAAATGAATTCTTAATTTCTTGTTCGGATAAAATGTTTGATTTTTGAAAAATCAATATCTCTGGCACTAAAGACTCACATTTCTTTGTAAGGGTAAAATTGAAGGGTAAAAGGGCCTTTTTTCTCCTCTTGGTCTCTTGTATTAGTACCAGATCTTAGAGCTGCATTTTTACAATTAAATACATCTTAACATTATTTTCATACAACTCTGGGGAAAAAAGGTGTTAACTGGGTTTGAATGGAAGGTTAGCAAAAAATAGTTCAATTTTTTTTTTTATTGTGCTAGAACAGGCTGCAAAATATATCTCCGAGAAAAAAAAAGCAAATAATTTTAATAACTAATAAATCAATGCTCTATGATGTATAATTTTCTTAAAATTTTGGTTACATTCGCTTTTTCCGTGCTGAAATTTCACAACCTGAAAGACAATGGTTTTCTCCCTTTTGTTTTCTTCCTGGTTACTGCCTTGCATAGAAAATATCTCTTCCCGAAAAACTTCTCAATACTTAAACAGGTCCTGAAATATAATACTTTACATTATGTGGTAATATTGATAACATATCTGAAATATTTTGTTACTAATATTTTTCCTTTTCTGTTTCAGACAAGGAATATAGAAGTGTTATTTTTTTAAATACTGTAAGTGAATAATTGTATTTATTCTAATATATGCTTAATGTACACATTTCGAATGAAGAAAGAGATCAATTAATCCTCAATAAAACTTATGTATATTTGGATTAAGTTATTTTATTTGTCAATAAATACATTTGATAATGAAAGGAAGATGAGGGTGAGGGGTGAGGTCAAAGAAAACTCAAATAGCGGTGGAAGTATTACGAGCCAACGTTTCGCCTCACGTTGCAGGGCTTCATTAGGGCTAAAAAATATATACAGTGACACAAAAAAAATATATATTAAGAATAATAAATGGGAAAAAATAAATAAGAATAATAAAGGTCTCATCTATTTTAGCCCTCGAGTAGCCCTGCAACGTGCGACGAAACGGCTCATAATAAATAGTTTTACGATATTGAGTTTTTCTTTTATTATTACACACAGTCAATCATCGATCTTCCAGTATTATTTTTATTTTGTTAACCATTTATATCCTTTTAAGGTTATGTAACTTTTCCTGTATATATACTTTTTTTCTAAACTTCTTATATATGAATATTTATTACTTCTTCGCAAACATTACGTTTATATATATTTATATATATATTTTAATTGAACTGCAGTAATAATGGTAATTATGCGTAAAGTAATCGGTGAATAATTAATTCATTGTTTGAATGGGATTGATAGCTGTGTGCAGTGGTTGATTGTCTCATAAAACCGCAAGATTAGGAATTTTCCCGGTCAAATATAATGAACGCTCCCCGTTTATTGGCCAAAGTTTGTTTCTAATGAAATTCCTAAGAAGAATTAAGTGGCACGGCTCGGGCAGGATTTAGAAGGAATGCTCTCAGGGCGGTCAGGTCGAGAAAAATACTTTAAAAAAGAAGTTCAATTCTCATCTCGAGGAGACGAAACTCGGCGAAAGTTGCGAATTTCCTGAGGAAATATTAATAAGGCGGTATTAGGCCGGGAATGAACTCGATAAAAGTAGGCTTGAACCACGATAAAGTTTCCCCTTTGTGGCTTAACAGAACGTCTGTCCCTTGTATTACAATTCACAGTCTGAAAAGGGTAGGTTTTATTGTATATATTTGTTAATACTTGTTAATTACAAACAATTATTACTTGCCCTTATCATTACGTTTATTATTTTTATTTTCACAAATTACTATATAAATATTATCAGATGATTAGTTCGTAGGTTAGGACAAAACTTTGATCTGATGAGGTCTTACAACGTGGAGCGAAACGATGGCTCAATATAAATAGTTCAATCACTATTTGAGTTATTTTTACCGCACCCAGACCATCTTCCATTTATTAAATTTTTATTTTGTTTTTAGGAATATTCTATTCTGTTCTTTTTTTTTGGAATAATTAAGGCTTTTTAAAGGTTTAATTTAATTCCACTTTTTTTTTTTTTTTTTTATGCTCTTGCACTACATACCATTTCAATTCATTTGAATAACGCTTTCTATTGGCATATCATACCTTAAGTATTGAACCTTATCGTTGATCTCTTCGGAGTTAATCGCTTTTCAATTAAATTTACGGCATTGGTGACTGTAAGCAAGAGTGTGATAATGTTCCACGTTTATTATAGCCATCCAAAAACATCGTATTTCGCTCCCAAAACATAGTTGCTATAAATACTTGGAGATCATGTTTTTTTTTGCCCTTGCTAAAAATATGAAATATTGACAATGAAAAAGAGCTTATTGAAAATT
The DNA here is from genome assembly GCF_000696795.3 of Halyomorpha halys. Taxonomy (NCBI): domain Eukaryota; kingdom Metazoa; phylum Arthropoda; class Insecta; order Hemiptera; family Pentatomidae; genus Halyomorpha; species Halyomorpha halys. Next base: position 464,772 of record NW_027116476.1, on the reverse strand, counting down.
GATAATAGTCAAGAGATGTAATTTTGTCAGACCTTTTGGTTCCAAATAATTAACCGGATTTCATTTAGATTTTTTTTTTAAATTTAAATTTTATTTATTCATAAATATTACAATCTGTCACAACCTTGGGCAGTAAGTAATAGTGATAAATGATCGCATTCATACCAGAATTAAAAAAAAAATCATATACAAATAAATAAAATCTCTATATGTATATACATAAAAGATAAATAAAATATTATCAAAATATGTACATCCAGAAATAAGGAAGTAAAATTTTGAACTAATATAAAATAAAATAAGAGCTTTTAATTTAGATATACTTCATAAAAGTAATTATATATTCAAACTAAAAATATGTATGGGCTTTTTCACCCAGCTATTCCCTAAGTGAGTTAATTAGTTGAAGTAACACGAAAGTTTTTTTTTTTTAATTCCTGTCCTAAAGTTAATCTCAGTACCATTTGTCTCTATGTTAAGAGACATGATACCGATTGCTTACTTCATAATGGTGCAATGTACATTTCCTCTAACTTAAAGAAAAATACTATTAAAGATTTTTATTTCTCAAAATATATATGATTTTGATATTTGTGAAAAATTATCTTAAGAAATTTTGAATACTATTTGTAATTAATAAGGAAAATTCTGAATGGAAAACAAGGATAGTAATTAAAATAGACGGGAACAAATTTTTTGAGAATCCTCTCAATCTGCTACATGAAATAAGGTTATAAAAAAGGATATGAAAAAAGTAAACATCAACGTAATTTATTTGGATTCAAAAATAATTTAAAATATAAATAAAAAAAGACACAGATATGAATGGTGAATGAACTTTGATCTTTCATAAAGTTCAAAGGTCTTTTTTACAAAGGTATAAACATAATTTGCCTCTGACCTTACTTTATATATTTTTTCAACATTTTATTTTTAATGTCTGAATATATCAAATGATCCTTTGTAAAATTCAACTCCATGGTTTGCTAAAAAAATTTATATGCAAAAGAAAATGTATATAATAAAGATTTGTTTTTCAATAAATTTCAGTTTAAAAACATCTAAAAATCGATCGTATAGATTTTAGTATAAACTTTATTAGATGTTTTATAGTGTTTTCTAAATTTCTATTTCTAACCACGCACCTGTTATATTTTTTAAAATTAATTTCAAAATATATAACTGGTTAATATTTAAATGTTTACGTATGAGTGAGTGATAAGACAAGTGAAAATTTGATTTGATATCTACCTTGACATAAGCCAAGTTTACACCCCACCATTGAAAAAATTGTAAAATCATTAATTTTTAGTTGAGTATTAATAATATTACAGTTTTGTTAATACTGAAACGTAAATTTGGTTCCTGCATAGTTGGATGACGTGATAAATTTTATGTTTCACATATTATTTTATTTCATAGAACGATCTGTATAAAATAATCATCGTAAAATAACCAATTATATTTTGAAAGTATGTAAAATGATGAATCATAGTTATAAATTGATGAGTATTATGAAGAAATAGGTTCTTGGCTTATCATTTCGTATAGATTGTAGTGTGCATCGGCTCATACTTGTTAGAGGTAAATGTTTCCGTTTAGTAGAATAAAAAAAGTCCCTGTTAGAGATTTCTGTATTATTAATACTGACCGGTCATTATACACACTGTACTATTATTTATCTTGATCAAAATGTATTTATGATATATTCTTCTAGGATTTTACCGTTTTTTCAAATTACTGAAAATGTTTTCTGTTTGAGATAATCATATTTAAATTTGTATTACTTGACAATGCGAGAGGAAAACCTTCTGAAAACTTATGATTATTACTTTTTTATTTTTAATACAATCATTATTCTTGATCGCATGCTTGTGATTATTTCAAATTTGGCATTAATTTTTGTCCATCATCCGGCTAGTTTATAAATGATTTTATTGTCCGAAAAGTTGTAAGGACTAAATAAAATTACACTTATATTTTTGTGATGACTAATGCAAAAACTTTTACCTACCTCTGTACATGTTCTTCCTTTTACACTTACCTCATTAACATATTTATAAGTAGCATAATTATAACTAATGAGTAGTCTCTTACAATTTATTACTCTAGATCTGTATTTAGAACTTTTATCACACCTGGTTATTAATAACTTGTTTCCTGTCCGCCTATATGTATACTTAATTCCTTATATAGTTATTATCAATTCTTTTTTATATAATTTATAAATATAACAATTGTTTTGAAATGTTTTGTTAATTCTAAAATGTTTGTATCAATTATTTCATTTAGGCCTGTCGAATCCCTGCAAAATTAGGCGAAACGTTGTTAAACTATAAATAGTTTTCTTTTACTACTTTGATACCTTTCTTGACCGCCACCCGGACTATCTTCCTACGGTCTTCTTCATACAATTATAGTCTGGTAAACTAAAACTTTTGGTTCAATCCTTGTTAAAATCATCATGTAATAAATAATTACAGTAAACGCGAGTATTTATTATATCTTTTCCTTAATTCTTATTTAATAATAGTTTAATGGAATTATGAAATTTAACAGAACTGTTAAACTTGTTTTTACCTATTATTCTAATTATAAATATCAATTAGTAACTTCTACTATCCAACCAAAGTTGGAACGAGCTTATTTTTAAATCCTTGTTTTTAATGTTTATATTTGTTAGTAATATGAAAGTATTATTAGTTTCATTTGCGGTGAAAAAGAATTTGATTAAATAGTATTCCTGACCTTTTATTAAATATTTTTCAATAGGAATATTCCTACTTGAAAATATAAATTGAACTCCAGAGTATATTTTCTTATTTCGTTTTAGTCAATGGAAAAGAACCTTCTTTTCTTCATTTTAAATCTTCTTTAGAAGAAAGGAAAAGTATGTTCCTCCAGTCGATTCTTCCTGCGAAAGCTTTTAAAAGTCTTGGCGTCACCTTTTCCTCGATTCCAGAGTCACACTGTCTGCTTCGACATAAACTGAAGCCTGACTTGTAATTCAATGATGGAATGAATCCGATTGAAATCTATTTTCTTAAATTAATTTTTGTTATTAATAATACTTATTACTTATATAAGAAATACTTATTTAGTAAATTTACTAATTATGCGATTTTAAAAAAAACTTTGTAAAGTCATAATCCCTAATCATTAATTTTTTTAAATTTTATATATAATATTTTTACTTCTTCTAGACTGGGTCTATTGTTTAAATAATATAATTTGTATCCAAGTTAAGTTTCAGACCTTTATTATTTCTTTAAACGTCAAACGTTTCAGCCATCCTGGCCATGCTCAAGGGAAATCTATTAAATAATAGTTTTATTATTCAGTCATTTTTTAACAAACAACAGTATTACTAATAAATTAGCATACCTTAAATACAAATTTACATCTCAAATTCAACAATTAAAAATCTTTTTGCAGGCTATTCTGCCCAGCTCAATAAATTTAGTCAAATCAACCTAAGAAACAATTAAACAATAGGGTGTAATATTAATTTATTGATACTCTTTCCTTAGCTTAAGTTTAATTACCCACTTTTCCATCAAATTTAAAAACTTTTAATTACAGATTAACTTAAAACTATTATCACTCTCTTATCACACTTTATTTTTACCCTTCCTCAAAATTAATTATATGCCTAACCCGATTATAAGGATGTTTAAAAATACTGTGTGATAATAGTTTTAGTAGTTAATCTGTAATTAAAAAGTTTTAAAATTTGATTAAAAAGTGATAAAATAGGTAATTAAATTTAAGCTAAGACAAGGTTATTAATAAATTAATATGACACCCTATTGTTTTATTGTTTCATCGGCAGAGTTAACTAAATTTATTTACCTGGGAAAAATAGCTTACAAAAAGTTTTTTAATTGTTGAATGTGAGTTGTAAATTTAAGTTATGCTAATTTATTAATAATATTTTCGTTTGTTAAAAATGAATGAATAATAAATGCTGTTATTTTATAGATTATCCTTGAGGACGGCTGAAACGTTCGACAGATAAAGAGTATTAATAAAATACAATAAAATAAAATTGCGATGTTTTTCGTATGTTCTGTTATGGGATTCTCAATTTAGAATTATATAATTCTACTCCACAGAATACGCGCGCAAATTTTACAGAAAGATCATTCAAGCGTTCACACACAAACAAGGATAAATATGAAAAAAAATTGACAGATAAGGATGCTGAAAAGTTGAAAAAGAAAATATAATATAACGGTTCTAGAGTCTAGAACTTGTTTCATATATCTTTCAATTATCTTCGCCCCAACTTTTTTGTATCAAAAACATTTTTATTTATTGCAGAACCTGTACATTCCAGGGCTGGAACATATTAAGGTATTTGTTTACTATTGCGTTCCTATAATTCACCACTATCTTAACATAACAATACGTTCTATAATGTTTCATTAATGCTTTGGCCACAGCCTTTGAACGGAATATGAATATTATTATTTCTTATTAGCTTCTTATGATTAGAAAGAAAATTAATCTAAGAATATAATGATATGATCAAATTAGAAATTTTATACAGATGACATAAACAAAAAAAAATCTATGAAACGAAAACTGTATGGTGATCATAATATTAATTATAAAAAAAATTAGGAAACAATGAGAAATAAAGAATGTGCCTCCGTTTTAGGAATAAGCTGAGAGCCAATTTAAAAAAGCAATTATAAACACAAAAAGGAAGAATTGGAAATGACAAGTTCTTTTTAATTTTTACTCTTAACTTTTTCATTACTCTTTTCTGTCATCCAGTTTTTTCACTTTTAAATACACATTTAATCTTCTTTTTTTTTAACATTACTATTAACATTATACTGTTTAAAGACAATTAATTATACACGCGAAATGTGACTAAAGCTCAGTGAAGTAATAGTAAAACAGGTGTGTGTCTTAACATATTTTTCCATGTATATTTTGTTACTGATTAATTATTATTATTATTGGCGTTTCGTGAGGTGGTTTTCATAGAGTGGGTTCGTCACTCCCACGCCTATATCTGTGTGAGTGTCACCCATTGGCTAACAGGGCTCAGAAATGCTCGGGGGGGGGGGGAGGCTGCGAATATTATATGCTTGAAAAAATCTCGGATAGGTCTTGGGACTCGAACTCGCAACCTTTGGGTTAGCAGACAGGCGCGTTACCACGCAGCTATTGTCTGACCCAGGAGATCCGAGAAGAGTTTGAAGTCTTCAGATCAATACATGTGAGCATAGCGATCTTGGTTAAGATGTAAGAACATAATAAATGCTACACCATATGCACTTAAGCTTAGTGAATTTTCACTCTAATTAGAAAAAAAAATTTGCTTGCTAATAATATTTGCTAAATTTTCAAGTGAAGCACCACCCGCTGTGTAGGTGCTTCACATGGTCCGAATCCGATTACTAAATACCAGGAGGTCATCCATGTAAACCTGGCATACTGCTTCATCTAACCCTCTCAGGAATTCCTCTCTTATTGTTTCTTAAGACGCGTGAAACGAAAATGCTATCGATATTAGAATCGCGTATCGATTTATTTTAATTTTTCTGATTTCTAACATATAAGAGTCCATTTTCATGTTTTAGGATACGCTCAATACGAAAATGCTATCGATTTTAAGATCGCGTCTCAATTCGTTTTAACTTTTCTTTGTGTTCCTCCTTATATTAGGATCCCTTTATATATATTGAGTATTTTATATGTTTTCTGCATCTTAGAAAGTTCAAAAGGACACTAATATGTTTGAAATCGGAAAACTTATAATAAATCGATACGCAAGCGTCCGATCATAACATCGGTAGCATTTTCGTTTGCTTCGTCTTAAGAAACATATAAGAGGACTCTAACTCTTATAGTTTCTTAAGACGCGGAAAACGAAAACGCTATCGATGTTATGATCGCACGCTTGCGTATCGATTTATTGCCTGTTAAAAAAATTCAAGTAGTTAATTAATTTATTTTTTATACTCAAAATTTATAATTTCTGATGGTAAGATTTATAAAATTAATCTTCATTTATTTTCTCTTATTGAAAACTACCGTTACATAAATTGGATCATTTCCCTTTTGAAAGGTTTCTTTCAAGAGCACTCCAATCTACACACAGTCCCTTGATCAACGGCAAATTGACTCTCGATTTCAATTAGTCTAACAGTGGAAGAGAGGAAAGTGGGTCCTTTGTCCCTCCTCGTAATTATTAAGCCTTTCGAAACGAAACAGCTTGTCAAAACTCGGTCGAAATGTATCCGATATCGCTGAGTTGGATTCAATGGCACTGTAGTCATGGGACCTATCTACTCATCATCAAGGCTGGCCGCGTGTATGTTCTCTGAGACGGACGAATGTGATTTCAGAACTAGATAAGGCGCTTATCCAAACCGTAATACGGTCTCAATGGTTTAAATAGAGGTAAATTTAGAAGTTGAAAGCATTATGAAGTTATGGCAGAAATCGGTTCCTTGAGATGAATGCAGAGGAGTATATTTGTCTAACTTACTAAAATTGTAATTTAGTAAAAGAAAATCTGTGTATCACACATCTTTTAATTAACACCTTGAAAGGTAAAAATTCTAAACAATATATATTTTTACAATATATTAGGTTGTTACAAAAACTAATATTTTAGGGTTTCTTGAGGAGCAAATAACGAATATCAACTTAATTACAACATTATAACAAAGTATAGCAAACCGTGAACGTATGATAAAAATTGAAAGATCGCCTCTTCGTTTTTCCAGTCCCTAAACTACTGTGTCTACAAATCAATTTTCTTCGTTTATTTTTTTAAATTCATTTATTTATTGCTGTTTAGAACTGTATATTTTAATCCATTTACATGAATGTACATTAAATATAGATTTTTTTTTTTAAATCCTCTTAAGTACCTTTAATTTTCTTCATTTGAAATAATTAACCATTTTTTTTTGTTAAAATAAATAAAAAAATTATAAATTTTGAATTATAAAAGAATTTGTTAACTATGTAAAGGAAAATACCTATCCTCCTACCATCCTATCATGGGCAAAATCCTCGAAAAACGCCTGTCCCCATCCTAGATTCCAATCATATAATCCCTGATTACCAGTTTGGATTCTTAACATCCCACTCCACTATCCAGCAATGTGATAGTATGGTGGACGTTGTATCGTCTTCTTTGGAGTGCGGAATGTATTGCGCGGGAGTCTTTTTCGATGTAGAACAAGCTTTTGATCGAGTCTGGCAGGGAACACCCGGGACTGCTTTACAAAATCTGTAAATTCCTACCTACTACATACTTTTCCATCATCCGTCCCTTTCTCACTGATAGATTATTCCAACTAAACCACAAGGGTTTCTATTCATCCCTCTCTTCTAAGTCCGCTGGTGTTCCTCAAGGTAGTATCCTCGGTCTCACCACTTATGCCAATGACACATGTGTGCTCGCAGTTAATAATAATCCTTTAATTTCCTTCCAAAGGGCATTTCCAAGTCAGTTGACCTGTTGTAGTTCTAGTTACCGAAAATTAATAAAATATATACGTTACGTGTACTACAACATATTTCAATGTTTATATCGACACTGAATTTCTCCTAATGAAATCATTTGGGTAGCACTTACTATACAAACGGTCTTAAGTTCCCGTAGTAGTCGAAATCGACGTGCAGTTTCCTTTTCAGTCTTGTGTGAGTATTCCAGGTCAATCGTTTGTCCAGATTTAGTCCAAGGTAGCGGATCTGTTCGACAGGGATGAGAGCAACATTGAAATGATAAAACATGATTCGTGTTTAAATTTCTCTAAAAACCTTTAACTACTAATTATCTAGGATATAATCTTACAAATACTGGTGAGATCATTGTTTTAATTATAGTTGCGATTTTCGCCTTCCTTCTCCTATTTATCGTTCATTACTATTTTAGGAAAACAATAAAAAAAATATTGAAGTATATCCAATGTAGTATATTAAACTAAATAAAGTAATTAAATAAAGACGACCTGGGTCTAACTCATCACTGTCATAAAGCTTTACAATTTCACGTTTCGATAAAAAAATTATTTTTATATATAATTTTAAAGTAACCTTCTATGTTAAAAGGTTTTGATAAATTTTTAACAAAAATGTGTCTGTGATAAATAATTTTAATTTTAATAGGCAAATTGACTAGGGTAATTTGTTGGATTGACCTGGGCAGAATATCCTGCATGAAGTTATTTTTTAATGATTTAGTTCTAAAATTGTTCAAGGTTGTACCTGGGGATGGCCAAATTGGCCGAAACGTCGGACTTGTAAACAAAATAAATATGTCTTGAGACTAAAATGAATAAAATTTTTTTTTTTTTTTTTATTTATTTATTTAATGTAATTTACAACTTTACAAAATAATACAATAAGTAAATATGTTGTATGTTCCATATACACTTGAAAATCTTGGGAAGGAACCACCCATCGGTGGTACTTCAAACATTAACTTAAATTAGAAGGTCCCATGGCGATCTTCTTTTCAGACGCATCGGAGGATTATCAGTGATTGTTAAGTATGAAAGATTAAGAATTAATGGGTTAGAATGGTTAAGGAGTTTGGAATGAAAAGACGCATATCTGTTTTGGGCTAATTCTGCAACGAATGGGATGTTAAGGTCTTTGTGAATGAGTTTATTTGTAACGTAATAAGCAGCATCAAGGATTTTACGTATGATTTTGGATTGTAAGCATTGGATGCGGGAGGAATTTGGTGGTTTGGTGGAGCCCCAGAGCTCAATTCCATATGTCCGAATTGGTCTGATTATCGTAGTGTATAATAATTTTTTGTAGTGAATAGGAAGTTTAGAGCGTTTGTCAAGTAAGTGTTGTAGCAATCGGAATCTACGAGCAGTTTCTTGTCGTTTCAGTCTTGTGTGTGGATTCTCTAGTAACTCTCTTGTCAAGATGGAGTCCTAAGTATCGAATCTGTTCAACAGGCGTTAGTGGAGTATTTAGAAAGGAAACTGTAGGACAGCAGGGTAGAGGTTTACGACGGAGAGTAAATGTGATCTGGTGAGATTTGTCAGGATTTATTTTGATTCTCCAGGTTTTACACCATTCTTCAATGCATGTTATGTGTGTCTGTATTGTTTGTGATGCATTAGTTGGGTCATTGTTTACAGACAGTATTTATTTTAAAAATTATTTATTCGTGCCGAAGTTTCCACCTGAGTTACAGGTCTTCATCAGGGAACTTGCAACAGAAACTCTGACTAAACTCTAAAAAGAGTTTAACCTTTAATATTAAGGTTTTATATCGTGAATTATAAACAAAAAATATATAAAAAATGAATTTATATTCATTAAGTTTTAAGATTATGGGATACATAAACAATTTTCAAAATATAATTATATATCAAATTTTCTTGAAATTTGCCAACAAATACAGGAAGCAATTGCTTTTTTGTTTAATTTTAATTTTCAATTGATTTGTATTTACATTGTTTTATTTATTTTATTATTTTTTGTAGCGAGCTATTGTGAGCGAGGCATCATAAGAATTATTGGAATTGAAACTGGAAACGTTAATGAAACGGCGGATAAAAGAGCCGGACTGAATTTAATTTAAAAAAGGTCCAATGGCTGTGTCTCTTCAACGGGGAGAGCGGCCTACCGGTCCATTTTTCATTGCATTATTTTTACTTTAACCCGGCTTTAACCGGATTAAATAAAGCTCTTCTTTATTTGTTTCATTATTTCATTTCGTTTAAAAAAGATATAATAAGAAGAAAGAAAATACCATAACAACTTTCTTTCGTGGTATTAAAAGTTTATTTATATCCTAAAATTCACTTACATTCTCGGTACCGGCATTGTTGGTGGTAATCTTTTGAAAGGATATTTTCAAAAATTTTATTCCTATTGTAAATATGCTGAGGTTATTCAGTTTGTTACAATTGTCAGTAAAATATTTTGCAGAACTTAAATTATGTTTTTTATTTTTTATTTATATAATTATTAATCATTAATGAAGAATAATCAATATTTGGATTCAAAATGTGATACGAAACATGAATGCATACATTGTTTGTATTTAAAACTCTATAGGATATTGTAAATAAACTTTTTATTTTACGATGCTGGAAATATCCGAATATCGTGTAATGGTTACATTAAATCCTTGATAAATTCTTTTAATTTGTTTATCGGATCAAACGTGGGTTGCAAATCACTGGAGAGAGTGAAATAGGGAGTATGTATAAAATTTCCATATAAATGGAAAAGGATTGTTAAATGAAATAAAATTGTTAAATAAGGAAAATAGTTCATAGTTAAAATATATTTAGTGTATTATGTACTTAGTTTATTTTAAATTATTGATTATAAAAGGATAGGGTAGAAAAAAAAAAGTTCTTATATCTTGTAAGTACTTGTTGTGTGTATATGCCCAATCATGGATTCATGGGTATGCTGTGTTTTATAGCATCCAAATGTATTTGGACAGCATGACTAAAGAAAATTTAAGTATAAGAGACTTATATAGCTGGCTTTTAAATTTCTAAACGACCCTTCAAGAATAGTCTGGTTTTGACAAGCCGGAGAATAGTTTTGTTGGAGTGACTGGTTATAAAATGCCCTTATTGGATGGGGAGCAATCCTCCAACCTAATCCACCAGTCCATCAGCTCCTGAGTCCATTCATCATCGGAGTGGACCCTTTCCAAACAATCCTTTGATCCAGCCCAATCTGATTGCGTTAGTTCCGTAGAATTTCCGTTTTCAGACCCGCAGATTCATTTGGATTTATTCCCTCTGAATATGAAAAAGTAGCGAAGCTGACGAAAAAAAGAAAAGGCGAAGAACCAGCCCGCTCTCTGCTCGTGATTAATTAACACAGTTTGATCAATTCGATTTTTTTTTTTCGGAAGGACCAACTGGAGAAAAATATTGGGACGGCTGGAATTAGTATCGCCCAATTTTTCTTCTATCAATGCCGAAACAATTCATACAATATGGCTGACTTTGACTTTAATTTTGTGGCAAGTTTGGATTCTTCTCAACAAAACTAGATCAATAACCATAACTAGTTTCATCATAAGATATTTGATTGAAAAAAAAATTACTATTATTTTACATACATATTTTCAAGTTTTTCGTAGCAACTTTTATATCGTTTTCTTTCTCATGACTTTAATTTTCAAGTGCTCTTTTATATTTTTTTTACCGTCTTTTATCATCTATTCCTTATTGCTCTCATTTCACTTTCACTTACATACATTTGGATAGAATTCATTAGGGTAAGAGGAAGTATTGCAATCGTGGAAAAATTCAAATTCAAATTTTTGACAGATATATACATTTTGAGGCTCCCTGAATCCAAATAACCAAGTCTCGCAAAATGGTTTTAACAGCCAACATTACACGAACGCTTTGTACTAATACAAATATTAATGCTAGTATTAGTATTTTATCTATGTGAAAGTACTGAAAAATGTTCCGTTATGATATCGATAAATTTATTATTTTTTTTAAGTTATATTTTTTTAATTAAGGTCATAAACCTTCCAAAAAAATATTGTTAATACCTTATTTTGATTCAAAAATTTTTTATCAAAAGAAAATTTTATGAATTATTGTTATTATTTATATTGTGCGAGGCTGAAGTATAATCGATGTTAAATTTAATGTTACAAAGGCGATAAAAAGCGAGCTAGAATTTAAGAACTGAGCTTTGAGTAACCACTCTAACCCTTGTTTATTAATTATATTAAAATTAATTTAATATATGAGTCCTCTAAACCAAAAGTGGCGAGAGAAAATATTAAAATATTAAACAGAGAAATATGCCATTGTTGTGTATAACTACTTATAGGAATCGTAGTGTGGACTCCTGAATTCTCAAGTAGTTCTAGAGATCGTTGGAGAAAATTAAAATTAATATTGACTTTGATAACAATTTGTTTGGTTATACTACTTCGAAAATGATTGGCATGTGTCCAACGGTTGATGCCAATGGGCACTGGAGATCCGGGAATCTGTGACATTATATGACTTATTTCATACTTAGGTTTGGAATACAGTAATGACTGGCATAAAGTAATGAATGGATGCGACGGGCGGACGAGTTAGGGCGTCGGTCCCAGAGCGCTCGGTTGGGACCGTTCTAAAGTAGGTCAAGAATAAAATATTAAGGTTGGGTAAATATGATAAAGTCCAAGAAACAATCAATGAGTTGATAGATTTTTTTGATATGATGTTTGGATTTGGATTGACATACAAATATAAATTTGTGACCTCGAGAAATGACGGGGATTTTTTCATTCTCTTTTTAACTTTAAGAAAAATCCTAAAATTGTCTTTAGTTATCAAACGAAAAATTAATTACCGGTTTTAATGAATTGAACAATGTTTGGTTCTTTCCTCATCAATCTACTGGTTTTCCATTTTTGCAAGGATCGGATTTGTCAAAGAAAAGTATTTTAACAGAAATATGTATTACTCACTTTCGTGCTAATACCATTATTTTAATTCACGAAGCCTTGTAATGTTTGTCAAAATCATACCAAATCTAAATGCTTCTCCACCGTTGTAGAACTTACAAAATGCTATCTCAACAAACTTTTGTTGAAAACTACTAACAACAGAAGTTTGGACGATAACTTTCTTTATTCAACTTCCAGAACTACCCAAGCTATATAAAATCTGGCAAAAAAAAGTTTGAAGTTATAACTTCATTAACCTTTTGCAGTCATCTGAATCCAAAAAAAAACAACAACATTTCCAATGAAACTTTAGGACTTAATAGCTGTTAGTTATTATATTATATGTCTGTCAGGGAAAACAATTGCTTTAAATAATTGTTTGCATATGAGATACAATAATGTGAAGTATAATCTTTTAAATTATGATGACTGGGGTTTTTGTTAGATTCCTAACTAAATATATTTTTCAGTGAATGTATCACCATGAAGTGTTCAGCTTTCGATAATCAATGGTTATTTTCTCACTAAGAGACATTATATAAAAAAATTATTTGTTTTTCTTTATGAATTTTATCATTAGCTAGGATGATTATTTAGCATCAAAATAACTTGGAAAATCATCAAATTGATGAATATTGTGGGATATTGAAAGATAAAGATTTTTACAATCAATTAATCGTTTCAGATTCACTTTTGTAGGTATCAGAAAAAAGTAATGAAAATCAAACTTCATGGAAGGAGAATGTATCCATTTAAGAAAAATAATATATTTTCTTTGGATTTATCAATTAGGTATAAAAAATACAAAAAAACAAATACGGAAGATTGATCAAGTTGCTAATATTGCTAGAACGGACCTTATCATCGAAGTAACATATGTGAATAACAGTACATCATTGGACTGACATAAATATGTGGGGAAATTCTTGGGGCAATGGGAGAGTAAACCAGGCGAAAAATTAGGAGATACTAAAGACAGCCCAAAGGTCGGGAAGATTGAAGCTAGAAGAAACCGACTCGAAGTTGTACAAACCAGAGTGCACATGGAACAGCAATGATTCATATGTTTCTTCTGATGTGATTCAATCTACCTACAGGACCTGAAAGGTACCTATGACATTCTACTGAACTATGAGACTCTTAAGAATGGAAGAAAAGACTAATATTACTCTTGGAGAAACCAAAACTGCAGCGTAAAAAATATTAAAAACTTAACCTCACCTATGACATCAAATCAAGTAATATAATTAATGTATTTTTTTGTGGTTAGAAAGTTCTTAAATTTGAAAAAAAATATGTTTGTAGCATGCTGATAACCCTGTATAAGAAGATTCATTTATATTATTCTAGTTTAATAACACTCTCTAAGCATATGCATGGGTTTACCCACACGAAAGCAGGAGGGGGCAACTGCTCCGTAGAAGTGAAAAAATATTAATTTAATAAAAACTATTTTTTTCAAGCAAATACTAATTTTAATTACTAATAAAGCACTATAATATTTTAGCTTCATTTACTTTTACTGTGCTAAAATATCTCAACCTGATTGACTACGTTTTGCAGTCAATCAGGTTGAGACATTTTAGCCCTCCTCCCCCTCCCTGGTTTTAATCCTGGATACGCCCTTGAGCGTAAGTGTATATTTCATTACAACCTCTTTTAATTGCAATTATAATTTATTAAGTATAATTTTGTTTTTTATGTGGGAATTTTTTTATTTAAATCAAACACAATTTAATTAAAACGGTTATAACTTATTATTGTAATTAATTTAAGTAAGAACTGATGTTTTTCATTAATTTTTTCATAACCAACAGTAGCATAGTTTTTTTTCATTTGGCTCACCGATTAACCATGCAATAATATATATATATAAATGTATATTTATATTATACCTATATATTTTTAATATAGCGTCTATGAGTATTCATTAAATATCGCATATTATTGCATTTATATTCTAAATGAATATTAATACTAATAAAAAAAAGTTTATTGTTATTAATATGTATCTATTATGATTTTATTGTTGTACGTGTTAACTGCCCTAAGGGTTATGTAAATCCATATTAGATATTTATAAGGAAAAGTCTCCCTCCGTGTAGAAGGAAACTATTTGCGAATCATTCATGTAAGCTGGAGAAGCATCACATAAATAACAACTTCTCTGGCTTAACAAGAACTTAATGCAGAGCCAACTTTCCTCGTATTTCGTTGAAAAAGTTTTTTCTTAACTCCAATTTATCTCACTTAAACCTTGTATTATAATGAGTGCATGTTATTTTATCGATACTAATATTATAACATAAATTTGGAAGTTTATTATGTACGTGTGTTGAAATGAAATAATGGAGAGTGGCACTGAAACTCGGGAAATAGAAAGTCATTAAAAAAAAAATAATAATCTGGTGCCATACGCGCATCATACGACTTTCACTTACCTTCCAACTTTCAGTTAAAATTAAATCTCGCTTGTTTCAGAAGAGATATTTTTATATTATTCCCTGTGACAATACTTTCCTGTAATAATTTCCCAAATTATCCCCTCAGTTGTCAGATTGACTTTATCCAATTTCAACAGTTTCGGGAATAGTCTTTTAATAATATTACTCCACGTAAAATTTTAACATTTTTATGTGGTAAAAGTATGACAGAAATATTATAATACTCTCCTTGAGAGTAACCCCTCGGTGTATGCCCAGCTCTGAAGTGTCTCCCTTAGGTTGTTTACCTTCACATCCTTTAGTAAAATTATTAGTTTTTCTTCTGGAGCTAGAGAGAGCAAGAAATACTTTATTCATTCATGCTGCCCAAATACTTCGGGTTGCTACATTACACAGCATACTGATCAATCCGTGACTGGACATATATAAATTACATATTTTTATATGGTATAATATAATAGAAAGGTAACATTTTTTTTCACAGTTTTCTTTTACAATGAATACCAGTCTACAAACTAACTACAAGTTTTTCAATTTATTTCTTTTTTTTTTCTTTCCCTTCTATTTCACAACCCCTATTTCATTTGATCAAAAAATTCCCCTATATAACAAATATTAAAATAATAAAGTAATAGAAAACAACAAATAAGATATGCGATGCATGCATGCCATCCCTCCTCTGGATAACTCCCACACTCATTAATCTCCATGCATGTGGTGGTGTATGATTCCCAGGGAGTCAAGTATTATATT